>NC_057808.1:37682162-37878191 GCF_018294505.1 Triticum aestivum | reverse complement strand
CGCTGCTCCGCCGCCCGCGCACTGCCGTTGCCCGCTCCGCCGGAGTGCCTCGCCTCGCCGGAATCCGAGCCGCCGCCAACGGATCTCGCCGTTCATTTTTTTTGGTTTTTAGGTAAAACCCCGGGTTTTTTTCAAAAACCCTATTTGCGTTTTTTTATTTTACCGGTTCGGTTTTTCTCGGTTCGGTTGAATAGCGGACGTTCGTCCGTACGTTCGTTTTAACGAACGATGTTCTTCCGTTAGCCGCAGACAGCGAACGTTCGTTCGTTAGCCTGTTCGTCAGTTTTTCTTTTTCCAGGGTTTTCCGCGATTATTTTTCAATCGCGATTTCTGCCCTAAACTTTGTTTTAGTTTATCTTTTCGCTCGTTTATCGGAATCAGGTGATTCAAGCGCCTAGATCTTTGTCTCGAAGTTCTCTTTCTGTTTAACCAAGTGGAACAAGATTTTGGTACTGTAAAATTTTACTTTAGTCCAGATTACTAAATGGATCTTGTTTCTTTCGTGGTTGGAGTTTCGTTGCTCCGTTTGATTAGATTCTTTTTGCAAACCGGAGTTCTTCAGTTGAACTTGCTGGTTAGATCTTCTTATTTGAGTTTTACCCATGCATCTTTCCTTGATTGCTTATGTATGCTATTTTTGTTTGGGATAGAATTTCCGAAGTGCGAAGCGTGCTACTACGAGTCACTAGGTTTTGCGGATCGTCAGCAAGGCAAGTAACACATTGATCATACTCTTTTCATACCCAGTTTTTATGAATTAGTTCCAATCCTCAAACACTGCATGATTAGAATGTGATTAACATGTGGGTATTGGGAAGTAGATGATGAGGTAGATCATATTGCCCTATTTATTATCAAACCCTTGGTAGTTACTTCTATGTTATGCTTATATTGCCATGCTATGCTCGTAGACATGGTTTGGTTTGAGAGATCCATGACAGATGTAGTGTTGAATTAATGGTTAACTTAAGGTGGCAACTTTAATACACATCTTGGTGGATTGCTTGGGGGCACCTGGAGAATCCAGTTTGTCCTAGGATATCCCGGAGTACCTGTGTGATCATCCTACGGTCCTCCGCCCAGGCTCAAAGGGATCATAAGGTTATTCATGCTCGAAACTTCCGTGTGTAGCCACAAGCTATTATGGGCTCTAGCATAGTTGAGTAAGTTGCATGACCTCTTCCAGTGGTAGGCTTGCAGATGTAGGGGATGTAGGTTGGTACTGTCTACCCAGGGTTAGAGTTATTGCTTCTGAAAGACTGCGTCTCGGTCATCCGTTTCTCAAACACCATGTAGTGCGAGAAATCCAACGGAGGAGATCAAGTCTTGTGGGGAAAAGTGCGCAAACCTCTGCAGAGTGTATAAACTAATCATGGTTAGCTGTGTCCCCGGTTATGGACATCTTGAGTATCTGGTTCTTGGATTATCATTTGGATCTCATCACTCTAAATTAATTTTGTTGGGTTGATAATTACTTTTAATTGGGATTGAGTTGGAGGAACCTTCTCAATGTTGTTCAACTACCATGATAGTTAAATAAAATATATTCCTTTGTTGTAGGGAAAAATTGGCTTTTCGCAAAACATATTAACCTTACAGCCTCCACCAGCCATATATGCATATAGTGATAGCCTTTATCTATTCATTACTCTACTGTGTTACATTGCCACCATATTCCATGTGCTGACCCGTTTTCGGGCTGCAACGTATATCACTACTGGAGTCAGCTTCTTTGTCATCTGCCATGGCGGACGGCAAAGGCATAGATCACGGATGGCAAACTTCTTTGCCGTCCGCTAGCGGACGGCAAACTGTCGGGATGAACACGTGCCAGCAAAGGCCTTCTTTGCCGTCCGCTTCTTAGAAATGGACGGCGAAGGATTACACCGTCCGCCGTCCGAGGCCAGCAGACGGCAAAGACAGCGAACGGCAGTGCGGTGGCATGAGAGCCATTAGGGGGTTAACAGCGCTCTTTGCCGTCTGCCAGCGGACGGCAAAGAGTCAAAGCTCTTTGCCGCCCGCTGACAGGTGGCAAAGAGCCCAGGTAGGCAGCACTGGGAAGCTACCACGTGTCCATGAATCCAAGCAAGTTTCCAACAACATATCCATATAGACATACATATCCAAACAAGTTTTCATAAACAACAAGGAAGCACCAGAAGAATAGTACACTCCATGAATCCAAGCTTCCTCATGTAAAGCAAATCTACAAATTGGGAAAGGTGAAAGTTAGAAGAAGAAGAAGAAGACTAGTTAGAAGAAGAAGAAGACTAGTTAGAAAGAAGAAGAAGAAGAAGAAGATTTTTTTTCTTCTCTTTCTTTTCTCCTCTCCTCTTCTTTATCTTCTTCTTCTTCCAACTAAGGTAGGTAAAAATGTCATTTTATTGCTAAGCTAGGTAAAAATGCTAAGTGTAGGTCATTTTAGAGCTAAGGTAGGTAAATAGGTCATTTTGGAGCTTAGTAAGGTTATTATGTCATTTTCGAGGAAAATAAGCTAAGTCTATATCATTTTGGAGCTAACAAAGATTATCATGCCATTTTTTACCTAAGTATGCTAAGTATGTCGTAAATGAACTGAATAAGCTAAGTATAGCTTATTTTTTATCTAACTTAGGTAATTATGCCATTTAGAAGGAAAATAAGCTAAGTATCCATTTGTAAAGAAAAACACTAGAGAAAACTTACCCTCATCACAACAAATGTGATGAAGATCGCAACTAAGGTAACAATTGATCCAACGGCATAATGATACCAAGCCTCATTATCAATGGCATATTTTCTAATCTTCTTAAGCTTCAGGCGCATTGCATCCATTTTCAAGCGCATTGCATTCATCTTCATCTTGTGATCATTGATGGCATCGGCAACATACAACTCCAATGTCATCTTCTCTTCTTCAATTCTTTTAATTTTTTCTTTCAAATACTCATTTTCTTTTTCAACTAAATTTAACTTCTCGACAAGAGGGTCCGTTTCAAATTCCGGTTCACGTACCTCCTAGATTAAAATATCTCTATGTCAACTTGATGGCCATAATTGTCATAAATGCGAAACGCAACAAATAGTTATGAAAGAGAATTTACCACATCCGAATCATAAAGCGGGGGAGGGCCGATCGGGACGGAAATCAAGACCATGGCACTATGTATAAGAAACAATCATACAAAGTAAGAAAATTATAAATACCAACTATATAAATCATACAATCATACAAATAACTATATAAATCAAGTACAACATAAAAATTTGAATACCTAATAATCATTATCGGTAATGACGTGCTCATCATCATGATTATAAAGCATCATCATCATCAATATCGGTAATGACGTGCTCATCATCATCATTAATAAAATGCATCATCATGTGGAAGGCCACCTTTACGTAATCGTTCAAGCATTGACAGGTCATCTGCAGCAGTAACTTCTTCTTCTTCCGGATCTTCTTGTTCCGGCTCAGGGGTGAAGTCGGATTCACTATCATTGTCTACTTCAATGTTCTGGGGTGGAGTAGAGCAGTTCTTGAAATGTTTTTTTGGAAAGACGTGTTTCTTGGAAGAATTCTCCTTCGTCATATGTGTCTTGGTTAATGTGAGGTTCATGATCCTTTTCATTAGGGGGAGGTGGTCTAACACGTGGCGGCACTTCATAAACGACGTCCGAACCACTAAGATTTGGATCACTTTAACAGGCCCACGGTAGATAGAAAACTTGGGTTGCCTGTTCAGCCGTAATATAGACATCGAGAACATCCAAATGGGTGCTTTGTTTGATTTCGACTAGTCCTATATGTTCATGAGTCCTTCTAGTCTCCCTCAGCTGGAACCAATAACATCTGAAGACTACGACGTTTGGTGGGTTTTCACCATTGAATTGAAGTTCATAAATTGCTTCAACTCCTCCATAATACTCGTGCCTCCTTCGCCGATAGCAGAGACACAAAAATTTGTAGACTTTCAGTTGGCCATAGATAACTCTTTGCCATAGGTACGAAAGCGATACCCGTTGATGTCGTATTTGGCAAATGAATGGACCTTATAGTCAAAACCATTAGCTACTTGTCTCAATTCGGCATCCATAATCTCTGAATTAGCCTACAAGTTTAATACTAAAGGATTGTTGCATTAGTCGCAAATTAGCCAAAGAAAAGAAAGGGTCTAATGGAAATTACCGTTTTTTTGAACCAAGAGATGAAACCGGGATATTCGGCTCCTTGTTTTGCCAGAAGCTCATACTCTTCGACGGAATCCTTTTGGATAACCGCTCCATATGAGAATATGGCGACGTATCGACTGCATCAAATATCCTGGAATAAGAGAAGTTCAAAGGAATTAGAAGTTGTGAAACAATGTACCGAGATCTTACTCGATGTACGGCCGCACTTCTGTTAGGTTGTTGAAGAGATACTGCGAAATGGTCCGCCATTCTTCAACATCCAACCTTACTGGTTTCCAACCACCGGCTGGTGCGAGATTCCCTTTGAATAGGCTGAGGTTGGATTGACCCTTTTGAGGTTCGTCAGCATTGTACTGAGGCTTCGGATTATGCAAATGACGATTTTTGGCTTCGTAGTGTGCTGTCACGAAGTTTACCGCCTCCTCAGTGATGAATGCCTCCGCCATCGATGCTTCTATTATACGTTTATTTTTACATTTTGCTCGAAGCGTCTTCTGCATCCTCTCAATTGAGTAGCACCAATGATTTTGCACGGGCACCCCCCCAATCGTGCCTCGGTCGGGAGATGCAAAATCAAGTGTTGCATTGGATTAAAGAAGCTTGGCGGAAAGATCTTCTCTAACTTGCAGATCAACTCCGGCGCCAACTGTTCCATTTCTTCTAGGAGGCCAGGAGATAGTTCTTTCGCACAAAGAACACGAAAGAAATAGCTCAGATCTACCAGTACTAGCCATTCATCCTCAGGGATGAAGCCACGCAACATCATCGGCATTATCCGCTCAATCCATATGTGCCAATTATGACTTTTTAGACCAAATATTTTCAAATTTTGAAGACTCGCTCCCCTCTTTAGATTTGCTGCATACCCATCGGGGAACATCAACTGCATTTTGACCCACAACATAATTTCCTTCATAGCTGGCCTTCCAAGATTGAACCATGCCTTTCGCTTCGTCCAGTTCCCCTTTCCTTTCGGTTCTTTCATGTTTTGTAACGGTCTATCACATAGCTCCTCTTGATCAACTCTAGCCTTAGTATTATCCTTTGATTTCCCCTCTATGCCGAACAATGTACCAAAAATGGCTTCGGTGATATTCTTTTCAGTGTGCATCACGTCGATGTTGTGGGGGCAAAGGAGGTCTTTGAAGTAAGGCAGATTCTAGAAGCATGTCTTGTGAGTCCAGGCGTGTTCCTTATTATACCCCTTGAAATACCCTGGACGCTCTGGATCTGGCTCGAGAGCATTTAAATGATCTAGGGTCTGTTGGCCTGTCAACGCAGGTGGTGCAGAGTGTTTGACAACTCTACCTTTGATGAAGTTCTTCTTGTCTTTCCTGAACTTATGGCCAGGATGTAGAAACAGTCTATGCAAGTCGAAGCAACTATACTTGTGCCCTGCCGTCAGCCAACGAAACTCAAGAGCTCCCTTGCATGTGGGGCATGGGAACCTTCCATGCACACACTAGCCAACGAATAGGGCATACGCCGGCAAGTCATGCGTCGAGTACATGTACCAAGCACGCATTATGAAGTTCTGTTTGCTAAAGGCGTCGTATGTCTTGAACCCATTATCCCAAGCTTCTTGCAATTCGTCCTTAAGCGGCTGCATGTACACATTCATATTCTTCCCCAGATAGTTGGGCCCTGGAATTATCAACCTCAGGAAAATGTTCTTTCTTTGCATAATCTGCCGGGGGGGGGGGAGATTGAGTGGAATGACAAACATGGGCCAACAGCTGTATGGGGTTGCCATCTGACCAAACACACTGAACCCATCTGTGCTGACGGCGACTGGAGGATGCCTTGGATCTGCCGTTTTTTCCTTATGTAATGCATCGAAGCGCTTCCACGCTTCACCATCCGATCTGTGCACCATCATCACATTCCCATCTGCATCTAGTTCGGTTCTTTTGCCCGTTTTGTGCCATGTCATCTGTCTGGCCGTCTCTTCGACCATGAAAAGACGTTGAAGTCATGGTACGATTGGCATATACCGAAGAACATTAACGGGTATTTTGGTCTGCGTCTTCTCACCCATACCGTTGTCTACCACAACATTCCTGGAAGAATTGCAAATGGGAAAATAGTTCAAGTCCTCATTCTGAAGCCTAAATAAGACACATCCTTTCTCACAGGCATGTATCTTCTCATAGGGCATCTTAAGAGCATGAAGGATTTTGTCTGACTGGTACAGGTTTGGAAGTAGCACATGGCCTTTGGGTAGAAATCGTCTGAATACTGTCATCATCGCATCGTAGCATTCTCTGCCCAAGTTGAATTGAGCCTTCAAAGCCATTATTTGTGGGATGGCATCCAGCTGACAAAGCTCAGTGTGCTCGTGGAGAGGACGTTTTGAGGACTCCAACATTTCAGTGAAGGCCTTTGCAGATTCCTCCATCTCCTCGTCCGAGTCCCGAGCATCGTCAAAGTCTTGCACCATGTCTGCGGTCCCGATACCATGCTCGTCAGTGCGACGACGAACCTCGGCTCTGGCACGTTGGGCAGACTCACCATGTAATGTCCAGACCATGTAACCAGGCGTAAAACCAAACTTCTGCAGGTCTTTACTCATTTCAAGCCCGTCCCTCTTTTTATAGTTGTCGCAACAGGCACAGGGGCACCAGCTAAATTCCCGGCCATTTGCAAATGCGGCTCTAACAAACCCCTTGGTTTTTGTTAACCATTCCTCGGTCCAAACTTTCTGACTAGTGTAACCGGTGTACATCCATGCACGATCACCCATATTGACTTCCTACTGGACACACAAGAAATATATACATAATTAAGCAAACCATATCCATCAGTTAATGGAGTTTGTCAGTTTTATTACATCCATGCAACCTACACGCTAATAGGTAAAGATAGGTCCTAATCCCACCCGAGTATGTGTAGATTGGGTTCGTTTTCCCATGCTCTGCTCCGGATCCGACGCAAAATTTCGGCAGCACCTCCCCGCTGTTCTCCTGATACACGTCTCGGCAATAAGCAGAGAGGATGTGTACCCGGAGAACAACAGGGAGGCAGTGACGAAATTCTGCATCGGATCCGGAGCAGAGCATATGGGAAAACGAACCCAATCTACACATACTCGGGCTGTCAATGGATAACGTTGGCCAATTCGAAAGAATCACGATTCTAAATATGCAAATGCATGCATATTTATAGATATAACCCTTTCGAACGGGGGACGCATAGTGGTTATGCATACTGATGATTGACACCAATAGCTAGCAAGTTTCATCGGCACGAAGACCGGAACAAATCAAATGAAGGGGGGAGGAGGAGATGTCATTTGTGCTCACTGATAACCCACAAGTATAGGGGATCGCAACAGCTTTCGATAAGTAAGAGTGTCGAACCCAACGAGGAGCTAAAGGTATAACAAATATTCCCTCAAGTTCTATCGACCACCGATACAACTCTATGCACACTTGACGTTCGCTTTACCGGAAACAAGTATGAAACTAGAAGTACTTTGTAGGTGTTTTTGGATAGGTTTGCAAGATAATAAAGAGCGCATAAATAAAAGCTAGGGGCTGCTTAGATAAAGACACAACTAAATTAGTTTTAGTAGAGAGCTTTTTGTTACGAGAAAGTTATTTTTCCCTAGGCAATCGATAACTAGACCGGTAATCACTATTGCAATTTTATTTGAGGGAGAGGCATAAGCTAACATACTTTCTCTACTTGGATCATATGCACTTATGATTGGAACTCTATCCAGCATCCGCAACTACTAAAGATCATTAAGGTAAAACCCAACCATAGCATTAAAGCATCAAGTCCCCTTTATCCCATATGCAAACAACCTACTTACTCGGGTTTGTGCTTCTGTCACTCATGCCACCCACCATAAGAAAATCATGAACATATTGCAAACCCTACAGCGGGAATCCCTCACGCTTGCGCGACACAGAGAGCACCATAGGACAACACCAATAATAAAAACATGCAACTCAAACCAATCATGATCATCAAATAGCCCATAGGACAAAACGGATCTACTCAAACATCATAGGATAGCCATACATCATTGGGAAATAATATATAGCGTTGAGCACCATGTTTAAGTAGAGATTACAGTGGGTAAGAGAGAGGTTACACCACTGCATAGAGGGGGGAAGAGTTGGTGATGATGGCGGTGAAGTTGTTGGTGAAGATTGCGGTGATGATGATCGCCACGGCAGCGTTCCGGCGCCACCGGAAGAGAAGGGGAGAGGGGGCCCCTTCGTCTCCTTCTTCCTTGACCTCCTCCCTAGATGGGAGAAGGGTTTCCCCTCTGGTCCTTGGCCTCCATCGCGTGGGAGGGGCGAGAGCCCCTCCGAGATTGGATCTGTCTCTCAGTCTCTCTCTGTTTCTGCGTTCTCGTCTGGTGCCCTTTCACCGTTTCGTATATCTATGGAGATCCGTAACTCCGATTGGACTGAAACCTTCGCTGTGATTTTTTACCAAAAATTAGCTTTCTTGCGGCCGAAGAAGGGCATCAACCGCCTTGCGGGTGGCCCACGAGGGTCAGGGGCGCGCCCAGGGGGGCAGGCGCGCCCCCTGCCTCGTGGCCACCTCGGGCACCGTCTCGCATTGATTCTTCTTCCGGAATTTTCCAAATATTCCAAAAATAAGCTCCATCCGTTTTATCCTATTTGGATTCCGTTTGATATGGATATTCTGCGAAACATAAAACATGCAACAAACAGGAACTGGCACTGGGCACTGGATCAATATGTTAGTCCCAATAATAATATAAAAAGTTGCCAAAAGTATATGAAAGTTGTAGAATATTGGCATGGAACAATCAAAAATTATAGATACGACCGAGACGTATCAGCATCCCCAAGCTTAATTCATGCTCGTCCTCGAGTAGGTAAATGATAAAAAAGATAATTTTTGATGTGGAATGCTACCTAGCATAATCTTGATCATGTATCTAATCATGGCATGAATATTAAGACACGAGTGATTCAAAGCAATAGTCTATCATTTGACATAAAAACAATAATATTTCAAGCCTACTAATAAAGCAATCATGTCTTTTCAAAATAACAAGGCCAAAGAAAGTTATCCCTACAAAATCATATAGTCTGGCTATGCTCCATCTTCACCACACAAAATATTCACATCATGCACAACCGCGATGACAAGCCAAGCAATTGTTTCATACTTTTGATGTTCTCAAACCTTTTCAACTTTCATGCAATACATGAGCGTGAGCCATGGATATAGCACTATAGGTGGAATAGAATATGATGGTGGAGGTTGTGTGGAGAAGACAAAAATGGAGAAAGTCTCACATCGACGCGGCTAATCAACGGGCTATGGATGCCCATCAATTGATGTCAATGTGAGGAGTAGGGATTGCCATGCAACGGATGCACTAGAGCTATAAGTATATGAAAGCTCAAACTGAAACTAAGTGGGTGTGCATCCAACTTGCTTGCTCATGAAGACCTAGGGCATTTGAGGAAGGCCATCATCGGAATATACAAGCCAAGTTCTATAATGAAAATTCCCACTAGTATATGAAAGTGAAAGCATAGGATACTCTCTCTATGAAGAACATGGTGCTACTCTGAAGCACAAGTGTGGTAAAAGGATAGTAACATTGCCCCTTCTCTCTTTTTCTCTCAATTTTTTTATTTCCTTTTTTTATTTTATTTTTATTTTTTGGTGGGCTTCTTTGGCCTCTTTTTTATTTGGGCTTCTTTGGCCTCTTTTATTTTCATAAAATCTGGAGTCTCATCCCGACTTGTGGGGGAATCATAGTCACCATCATCCTTTCCTCACTGGGGCAATGCTCTAATAATGATGATCATCACACTTTTATTTACTTACAACTCAATATTACAACTCGATATCTAGAACAAAGATATGACTCTATATGAATTCCTCCGGCGGTGTACCGGGATGTGCAATGATCTAGCATAGCAATGACATCAAAAAACGGACAAGCCATGAAAACATCATGCTAGCTATCTTACGATCATGCAAAGCAATATGACAATGAATGCTCGAGTCATGTATATGATGATGATGGAAGTTGCATGGCAATTATCTCGAAATGGCTATGGAAATACCATGATAGGTAGGTGTTGGAGATATAACTACTGGTGTCACCCGCCCAGGAGGGGCCGGGTTACGTTGAGACGATCATCGCATCAAGCCCAGAATCAAGCTCGAAGATGGCGGGTCAGTAATGGGTTTAAGGCCCAGAGGCGGTTTATGGCCCGTAGTGATAAACCGCCGTTAAGGCGTGACTTGTAGTGTAAGGCAAGAATAGTTAAGAGTCTGAGCCAGACGCTATTTATGAGCCGGCCGGGACTCTGAGAGCTGCGGGGTGTTAACCTCTCTATATAAAGGGATGACCCGGCGGCGGTTCAGGACAGGCAACATCAGATCGATAACCAGGCATAGCGGTTTAGCTCCCTGGTCATCGAAACCCTAAGTAATTCCACCTCAACTGGAGTAGGCTTTTACCTTCACCGTAAGGGGCCGAACCAGTATAACCCTCGTGTCCTTTTGTCCCATTTAACCCCTTTAAGCTTCCTAGTTGCGATGGCTCCACGACTAAGTCCTTGCACGAGGACATCTGCCGTGACAATTCCACGACAGTTGGCGCCCACCGTGGGGCCAGTGCACGGTGGATTTGAGTTCTTGAAGGGCAGCTTCGAAGGGCTCAAGGGATACGCTGTGGGCCGGATGACCAAGATTCGTCGCGGCAAGCTCAACATCGACGATGCAAGCTGGGGCCCCGACGCTGGCTCAATCGAGTACGGGTACCGGGGCCCCTTCGGCGGAATCCACGTTTTCATTGGCAAGATTGGCGAGCCGGGCCCTGAGCCGGACCTCTGCGCTGACCTCATCGAGATGGCTCAGCGTGCGAGACCCGCCCGGACTCTACCTGCCTTGAAGCGTGCTTTCGTGGGATGTGTCCATGGAGGACTCTCTGAAGGATCTGGATCTAGCGAGGAGACGGCCGCTCGCTCTGACGGCGAGTCGTCCACAGATGAGACCAACTCATTATATCAACTTCAAGATGGCAGGCTCAGGGGTTGTTCCGATGGCGACAGTATTCCGGACCCCTTTGAGCCGCCGAGCCGGGTTGGAATCTTCATGGCCGGTGCACAACCTGTTCAAAGCGCCGCCACTGGGGCAGGAGGCCCTGTGCACTCGCCGGCTCAGGTGCTGATGGATCTCACGGACAAGATGATGGCCCTGTTAACCGCTACGGTCGTCCCAGCGGATCAAGCTCAACATGATGCGGAGGTGGCACAGTTAAACCTAGATATAGCAAGAGCCAAGGAAGATCTAGCAGCGGAAGGGATCAGGATGGCTGCAGAGCGGGCGGCTCTCGACGCCCAGACTCAGCTGATTCAGGCGCAGTCTTTCCGGCTCACGATGGATCAAAACGCATCCAATGAGATCATGAGAAGGAGGCATCAGAAGGCTCAATCTCGACTCCCTCCGGTTTACGATCCTCGAAACCTCTTCAACACGCCTGGTGCAGGGCCCAGTAACCCGTCAGAGATCACGATACCCGGGGCCGGGACGCCGGTTCAGCCGCAAGTGATGGGGGCTCCCCATGTGACTACTACCCCACCCCAATACGTACCAATACCATCGGGTCATTATTCTAACCCGTTGGAGAACATGATCGCTGCGGCGGCGCGACTGGCGGCTCTCCCAGTTGAGGGCGACTCTCCAACGGCGGTCGAAACCCGCCGGGTCAGAGAACTTCTTCAGACGGCTCTGGCACAGCAGGAGGCCTATTCATATAGCCGGGACAGGATTCATTCAACCCCTCATCCAGGTCGGAGCCCAAGTTATAGCAGACACATGGTTTCAGCGACCGGCTCAAGCAACGTCCGGCGCCGTGATTTGCCAGCTGGCCACGGCCCGACACATAATGGAGCCTTTAACGCGGTAGACCAAGACAGAGCACGACAAGAGGCGGAGCAGGCGCATCAGCTGACGGCTTACCAGCCCCTCCCGGTTTATCCGACGGCTTCTATCGAGGCGGGCATGCCTACGAGGACCGGAGGTGTCCCTTGTCTGGTGCCGGCTCTCCGTAATGAACGTCTGCCAAAGGATTTCAAAGGACCTAGGAAGGTACCTAATTACACGGCTGATTTACAACCCGGAGCATGGATCGAGAGCTACGAGATGGCTATGGAATTGCTGGAGGTCAGCGAAGCGGCAATGGCCAAATACTTCACCATGATGTTGGATGGGACTGCCCGCACTTGGTTGAAAGGACTGCCGCCTAATTCTATCGGGTCATGGGCAGAGCTAAAAGCCCGGTTCATCCAAAACATCAAAGATACATGTAGGCAATCTATGTCAATTGTGGATTTGACTAACTGCAAGCAGCAAGAGGGCGAGTCTACAACCCATTGGGTTCGCCGGGTCAAAGAGATAATACATTCGTCTGATAAGATGGATGCCGGCCCTGCAGTCTTAATGTTGGAGCAAAATTGTCGTTTTGCACCCCTAAAGATGAAGCTCGGGCGGCTCAAGCGCGATTGCAATGATATGGGTACGCTGATGGCGGCTCTGGTCAAGTACGCCGACTCTAATAGTACCAAGGATCCCGCGTCTGACGATGAAAGGACATGGAAGGGAAAAAAGAATGGCAATGGCAAGGGCCCTCAGCATAACCCGGCGAACCAGGGAGGTAACAAACGTAAGGCTGATGGTAGTATGGAGTTTGTGGCCAACGCCAGTGCGCAGGGTAACAGCCACCGACGTAAGGGGAGACCGCCTTCCCGAGCCGGCGGGTCAGGCCCGACGCTTGAGCAGTTGTTGAATGAGCCCTGTCCAAGGCATGGTTCTAGGGACAAGCTGGCCACTCATCTATGGAAAGACTGCGCAATCATGAAAGCCTTCAAAAATTCCAACGCTTTTAATGGCAACAATGGGCAGGGCGGCGGCTCAGGCGCCGGCGGCTTTCATGGCCCGGGCGGCGGCTCAAATTCCAATTCCCAAAATTTCCAAGGGGGTTTTAATCAGCAATCTGGCCAAGGTAATCAGCAGCAGCAGGGGGGATACCAGACCAATCCAAAGCAGCTCAATGGTGGACAGTATCATGTGTTTACTACCAGTCTGTGCAAGCGAGACCAGAAGCTTCATAAGAGGGCTGTAAATGCTGTTGAGCCGGCGGTTCCCCGCTATTTAAGATGGTCTGAGCAGCCTATTGTGTGGAGTAGGGAATATCACCCTCCCCGGGTTGATAATCCGGGTCACCTGGCCTTGGTGGTGGCTCCTCAGGTAGGCGGGTATAAATTCACTAAGGTGCTCATGGATGGAGGCAGTAGCATCAACATCCTCTATTATGAGACCTTCCATCGTATGGGATTAACTGATAAAAAACTCAACCAGTCCAACACGGTTTTCCATGGTGTGGTGCCTGGTAAGTCGGCATATCCAGTTGGTAAGACCGAGTTGGAAGTAGCCTTTGGAGATGAGTACAACTACAAGGCGGAAAAGCTGACTTTTGAGGTGGTTAAAATAAGAAGCTCGTACCATGCTTTATTTGGGCGGCCGGCTTACGCCAAGTTCATGGCACGGCCGTGTTACGTGTATTTGCAGCTCAAGATGCCGGGTCATGATGGGACCATTACGGTTCATGGCAGCCGAAAGATAGCCTTGGAGTGTGAGGAAGGTGACGCTGCTTACGCAGAATCTGTCTGTGCGACAGAGGAATTGAAGTTGCTTGTTGACTTTGTTCCAGGAGACTCATCTAAGCAGTTCAGCATCAGTGCCAATCTGGATCCGAAATAGGAAGGCCCGCTCATCGAGTTCATCCGTGAGAACAGGGACATCTTTGCATGGAAACCTTCTGACATGCCGGGTGTACCAAGAGAACTCGCTGAGCACACTCTTAATGTGGATCCGAAATTTAAGCCAGTCAGGCAATTCCTCCGGCGGTTTAATGAGGAGAGGCGGAAAGCCATTGGTGAGGAGGTAGCCCGGCTCTTGGCAGCCGGGTTTATCGTTGAAATCTTTCATCCAGAATGGTTAGCTAACCCGGTGCTCATGCTCAAGAAGAACGGCACCTGGCGTATGTGCGTGGATTATATGGATTTAAACAAAGCCTGTCCGGCCGATCCTTTTGCTCTCCCTCGTATTGATCAAATTATTGATGCTACGGCGGGTTGTGAGCGTTTGAGTTTTCTGGATGCGTACTCTGGTTACCATCAGATCAAAATGGCTGTGAAGGACCAAGAGAAGACGGCGTTCATTACTCCTTTTGGAGCCTTCTGTTATGTGTCTATGCCTTTTGGGCTCAAGAGTGCACAGGCGACTTACCAGCGTTGCGTGCAGAATTGTCTTCATAATCAGATTGGGCGCAACGTTCATGCCTATGTGGATGATATCGTGGTCAAATCCAAAGAGAAGGAGACCTTGATAGATGATCTGAGAGAGACCTTTGGTAATCTCCGGGTCTACAAGATGATGCTTAACCCGGCCAAGTGTGTTTTTGGTGTTCCTGCAGGCAAGCTTTTGGGTTTTCTGGTTTCTCACAGAGGCATTGAAGCTAACCCAGAGAAGATCAAGGCAATCACCTCTCTGGCTAAGCCGGCATGCATAAATGACGTCCAGCGTCTAGCTGGTCGCATCGCTGCTTTGAGTCAGTTTATAAGCCGGTTGGGTGAAAAGGCCATGCCCCTGTATCAGATGATGAAGAAAACAGATGACTTTGTCTGGAATGATGCTGCTAATACTGCTTTTGAGGATTTGAAAAGACAGCTAGCTGAGCCGCCTGTCCTTGCTGCTCCTGTCGACAAGGAGCCTTTATTGTTGTACGTAGCCGCTAACACACGAGCCGTCAGTGTGGCTGTGGTGGTGGAGCGTAAGGAAGCGGGTAAGGAACATCCGGTTCAGCGGCCGGTTTACTACGTCAGCGAGGTACTCATTGAGTCCAAACAACGGTATCCACATTGGCAGAAGCTTGTTTATGGGGTGTTCATGGCAAGCCGGAAGCTTAAGCATTATTTCCAGGGCCACCCTATCACTGTGGTCAGTTCTGCTCCCCTAGGAGATATCATCCAAAACAGAGAAGCCACAGGAAGAGTTGCTAAGTGGGCTATAGAACTTGGGCCTCATGGTCTAAAGTATGTGCCACGCACTGCTATTAAATCTCAGGCGTTGGTGGATTTCATCAACGATTGGACGGAGCTGCAGGTGCCTGAAGAGAAACCGGATAATACATACTGGACTATTCACTTCGACGGGTCCAGGCAACTGGAGGGCTCGGGGGCTGGAGTTGTGTTAGCTTCCCCTCGAGGTGACAGGTTTTGTTATGTGCTACGGTTGATGTTTCCCTGTACTAACAATGCAGCTGAGTACGAGGCCTTGCTCCATGGTCTTCGGATGGCTAAGGAGATGAGCTTAAGCCAGGTAAGGTGCTTTGGCGACTCAGATTTAGTGGCCCAACAAGTGTCAGGCAAGTGGGATTCCAAGGACCCCCTCATGGCGGATTATCGCCGCGAAGTTGATGCCATTGCTGGACATTTTCAGGGTTACCAAGTAGAGCACATTGATCGCAGAAAGAACGAGGCGGCTGATGCATTAAGCCGGCTGGGCTCACAACGAAAGCCGGTGCCGCCTAATACTTTCTTGGATATTCTGCATAACCCTTCTATCAAGTTGCCTACAGAGGAAGACTTGGCTGTTCCTGACCCAGAAGCACAGTTGGTGGCGGCTCTCCACGTTATCCCAGATTGGACAGTGCCATACTTAGCTTACATGACCCGGGGAGAATTGCCTGAGGATGAAACTTTGGCCAGACAAATAACCCGGCGGTCTAAGTCAATGATAATTATCAATGGCGAGCTGCATCATCGCAGTGTCACTGGAACTTTCCAGCATTGTGTTTCCTCTGAGGAAGGTCAAGAAATTTTACTGAGATTCACGAGGGGGATTGTGGCCATCATGCTGGCTCAAAATCCCTTGTGGCCAAGGCTTTTCGTCATGGTTTTTATTGGTTGACGGCTCATGCTGATGCAGAGGACTTGGTCAGCAAGTGTGATGGTTGTCAGAAGTTCTCAAGACGGGTTCACATGCCGGCTCAAGAGTTGAGGATGATTCCAATCACCTGGTCGTTTGCAGTCTGGGGGCTTGATATGGTTGGGCCTTTCAAAAGGTCCAAGGATAAGAAGACCCACCTCTTGGTGGCGGTTGACAAGTTCACAAAGTGGGTTGAGGCACAGCCAGTTAGTAAGTGTGACGCAGCCACGGCGGTCCAGTTCATGAAAAAGGTGATATTTCGCTTTGGTTTTCCACACAGCATTATAACTGACAATGGTACCAATCTGTCTAAAGGCGCCATGGAGGAATTTTGTCAGCGAGAGCATATTCGGCTTGATGTTTCATTAGTGGCTCACCCTCAATCCAATGGTCAAGCTGAGAGAGCCAATCAGGAAATCTTGAAGGGCATCAAGCCCCGGCTTTTGGTCCCTTTGCAACGGATGCCGGGTTGTTGGGTGGAGGAGTTACCCTCTGTATTATGGAGCATCAATACTACTCCTAACAGGTCTATGGGTTACACGCCTTTCTTCATGGTTTACGGAGCCAAGGCGGTTCTCCCTAGCGACATCCGTCATGATTCGCCTCGAGTGACGGCTTATGTGGAGGTGGGTAATGAGCAAGCGCGTCAAGATGCTCTTGACTTGTTGGACGAGCAGCGTGACATAGCAGCAGCTCGATCGGCGATTTACCAACAAGACCTGCGCCGCTATCACAGCCGCCGGGTTAAATCCAGGGCCTTTCAGGAAGGTGATTTGGTGCTCCGGCTCATCCAGGATCAAACAGATGCGCACAAGTTATCCCCACCTTGGGAAGGGCCCTTTGTGGTCAGCAAGAACTTGCACAACGGGTCATACTACCTTATCGATGTTCGGGAGCACAAAGATTCACGTAAGTCGGAGGAAGAGACCCGCCGGCCGTGGAATATAGCTCAGCTTCGGCCTTATTACACTTGAGCCACTGGCTCTCATAATGAACATATTTCTGTAGCCATGTATATATTATGATACATAATAAAGCAGGACCTCTGTCCTTTTTTCCTCCAAAGGTAAGTGTGTCATTGTTATTTATAATATTACATGGTCACTTGGAGGTTGATCCGGCTTATGATCGTATTCGAATCTAGCAGTTAAAAATATGATCACTTGGGGGCTTCCTATTCAAACATAGGTCGTATTCGAACCAAAGAGAACATAGCTGTCGATACCCACTTGATTGGCGTATTGCCGAGCTCATCGGGGAGTTTTTTCTTCATCATATTTGAATCATGGCTCAACCCCCTTTGGGTACCGACGTGGATCGTATTCGAATCAGCGTCGTTAAACAACTCTCAAGGTCATTTGGGGGCTTCCTGTTCAAACATAGGTCGTATTCGAACCAAAGAGAACATAGCTGTCGGTACCCTCTTGATCGGCAACGCCAAAGCCACTGGGGGCTATATGATCGCATTTGAATCATAGCTAACCCCTTTGGGATGGTTCTCTGGTCGTATTCGAATCAGAAGCCCCTGAATTTTTGGGATCTCTTGGTTTACAAACCAGTTCATTGGTGATATTACAGGCATTCAAGGGTGGTTCTTATTCCACCAGCTTAACCTTGATTAATAATGTTGGTAGCACATAATAAACATTATTTGTGTTGGTGAACCGGATGTGAGTTCTCACCCTCATTATTCAGGTTACATAAACCGGAAGTGTACTTGAAGGTTTGCAGGTATACTGTTATGGTTATCTCAAAGGTATAATTGAGGACCGGTTTATTATGATTATCGGCTCATATTCCGGGTTATATGTGAAATATATGACTCACCATGCGGTAAGCCGCCTAGGGACTTGTGATTTGTTTTCTATGCAGGACAATTAAAGACAGCTCTTTAAACTTAAGGAAAGCAGAGGATCTAACATAGACCGGAAGAATATAAAAGGGCGGTTTTAACAAGAGTTAAGCGCTACACACGTGCACGATGGCACGACAAAATTAAGTGTTTATCCTACTCTATTACAGGACTCCCCGAGTCCACAAGGTGAGGCATTGTTTTCAAGACATCGCCATGAGCCAACTAAGAAATCAAAGGTGCTGTCGGGCCGAAGCTTCCGGCTCATCCCTCTCTGCTCCTCCGGCTGTTTCCATGTCCTGGAAGGTTGATGATTTCCAATCAATGCCACTCAAGGCTTCAAATTGAGCTTCACCATCAATTAACCCGGCCGGGTGAACTTCAGGGGCAAAGGTATGCTTACGAGTCGGAGGAATCAGGCTGACTGCCTCATAGCGTGGTGTTGGGATTCTCTGATTCTCCGCGTCATAGCCCAGTTGATATTTGGTAAGGTTTGTGTCATTACCAATCAAAGTGGCCACAGGGCGTACGCTCTTCACACAGGCGGCGAAGTCCTTCTGGTCAAAGGGGGTGCCGTCTTCCTTCAAGCTGGGATACCCAAGGGCGATGTCGGCTGGGTCTAGCTCTGGTAGAAAGGCCTTGGCCCGGCTTAGAGCGGCTATGGCTCCGGCTCTTGCAGAAGCTCGTCTTAGCTCTTGGAAGCGTTGAGGAAGCCCGACAAGCCGCCTGAGTACATCCGCCAGATGAGTCGGAACTTCGTTGGACAGAGCCACAATGGCTAAGGCACGTTGTGACCCGGTGTACAGTTGCTCTACCAAGGTATAAACCGCCTTCAGTTTGGTCAGCACGTTCTGGTTAAGATTGGCACTCCTGGGACCTGCATTACAAAGTCAAGTGAGTTGACGGCAATTAAGATACTTATGGGAAATAAACGATATAAACTAGTTAGAAACTTACAGAATAACTTACCAAAGATTGCGGAGACCATCTGAGAGACATGGCGTTTTAAGCCAGATAGCTCGGCGGTTCTTTCAGTAAGAGTGGCCTCCGCTTGTTTGGCCCGGCTGAGCAAAGCAGTTTTTTCATCCGCCCAGGCTTTTCTTTCTGCTTCAAATTTTTTCTTCAGTTTCTCTTGTGTAGATATGCTGAATTCAAATTTGGAGTTGGCCTTTTGGGTTTCACTTTCCTGAGTCTTCGAGCGGTTCTTTAGATCAGAGATTTCCGCTTCAAATTTCTTACAGGCGGCCTGTCCAAATTCCGGGTTACAGTTAGGGTGATTATAATGCAACATTAAGTCCCAAGAACTTTGCAAGCAAAGACACTTGGCACTTGGGGGCTAATGTATGCTGAAAAGCTCTATTTACAGTGCCGGTTCATGAAAATAAGTCCCAAGCACTTTGCAGGCAAAGGTACTTGGCACTTGGGGGCTAATGTGTAAAGTGGCTCAACTACTTGATTCACATAATGTAAGGACCGGTTCAACTATGCTGTTTAACCCGGCCCTTGAGTGTTACCAGGTAAGCCGGTATTGAGTCTATAACATATTTCATCATAAGTAATAGACTTGGGGGCTGGCATGGTAAGGATGACTATGGAGTAAGCAAGAGAGTCGTACCTCAGACTTTTGCTGTATTTGCTTCACCATGTCAATTTCCAGGTCCCGGCTGTTGTGCACTCGATCAATATAGCCAGCGACAATATCTCCAATGCTTAGATTGGCATAGTCAGTGATGTCCAGCCTGGCCCTGCGGCGTTCCAGAAGTTCCTCCTTGGCAGAGCACCTAGCCAACACGGTGGGTCTTCCCGGTTCAACAAACTCGGTCCGGGTAATCACAACGTCTGGGTCATCTGGATGAGCCGGGCTGGCGATCTCCGGGTTATCAGAACTTTCCATAATTTGCTCATCAGATGGGGCAGTGGTGGTTTCCGGAGCTGGGGCAGACAATGGCTCAGGAGCAGAAGCATCAGGCTCGGTCAGGACCAGTTCTTCGGCCGGCTTATTTTCTTTGCCCTCTTGCTGGGCTTCACTTGAACTCTAAAAGTTAAAGGGTTAGTGCAGAAACATGAGTAAGATAAGTACAAAAAGTAAGCTGGTCATTATTACCCGGGTGCAGTTTTGAAAGCCGGCAGGCTGGACTACATGGAGTCGCCGGAGGAAGGTGAAGTTCCCTGGTAGTTTGAGTCAGAAGAATTGAGTGGTTGACGAGTAACACCCGCCAAAGGATGAAAAGGATACAAGTAGGAGATAACCTCAGTCCGGTGCTTCCTTGATGCTTCAGGTAAGCCGGAGGAGAGGTCTGCATCCTTGCTGGTCCGGGTCTGCCTCCGGCTCTCATAAATCTGTCGCTTCAAAAGAAATTGAGGATCTTGATAAGCTAAAGGATGTGAAAATCTTACTTTCCGGGTTACCCTTCGGACTTTCTGTCTCGGCAAAGCCTCGGAGTCAGAGGAAATTATAGTTACCTCTTGAACTGGTTCATGGCTCGCTCCAGTGTCCTCCTGCTGATAATCCATGTCAATAAGATGGTTAAAAAAGGAGCCTAAAGAGTAAAGGGCTACCTCTGACTCGGAGGTGTCTTCCAGGTGAAGCAGGTCCGAGGCGCTAGGTTTACTCCCCTTCTTACGGGGAGCGGCTTTCCTAGCGGCTTTCTTAGCCCTTCTGGCTTTTTTGGCAGCTTCATGGTCATACCTGACCTTCCAGAATTTATCATTAGCCTGTAAAATACAACAAAGATTTTTGAAGTTAAGACGAAATCGTTAAAATGGAAGGTAAGGTGTTCAGGTCAATGATTTACCGCTGGTGCCGGGTTAGCCTTGCAGAAAGGACTTACGCCTGTTCTCCCGCAATCCGCCAGGCTCTCGTTCAGAAGAGACTTGGTCATTTCATCAATAATGTCCTCAGTTAAGTCGTCGGGGCTGTGCCGAAGAGGATCATCCTTCCGGCCCGTGTAATCGCACATCAAGCCGGGGCGGCGGCTTAACGGAATCACCCGCCAGGCAATCCAGACCCGGACCAGATCAATGCCATTCAGGACGTTCCCTAGAAGAGCTCTGATCTTGTTAATGGTGGGAGTAAGTAGTTGACGTTCAGCCTGAGATAGTTTATCTGGCAAGGGGTGATTTGATTCCAGACGCAGGGCGCGAAAGCCGGGCAGAGGATTCTCGTCAGCCGGAGAAGTGTCTTGGCAGTAGAACCATGTCTGGTTCCAGTCTTTCGGGTGGCTTGGCAGCTCAGCGTAAGGAAAGAGATAATCCCTCTGCCGTTGGATGGAGATTCCACCAAGTTCGAGGGTGGGCCCGTTGGCACACTCATTTTGGCGGTTCAGATAGAAAAGCTCTCTAAAGAGCAGCAAGCTGGGC
This sequence comes from Triticum aestivum, assembly GCF_018294505.1. NCBI lineage: Eukaryota > Viridiplantae > Streptophyta > Magnoliopsida > Poales > Poaceae > Triticum > Triticum aestivum. The sequence continues at coordinate 37,856,801 of NC_057808.1, read as the reverse complement.
TCTTCTCCAAGGTACACCTCGCAGAACACTTGGAAGTTGCAGATGTTTGACACGGAATTGGGTCCAATGTCTTGAGGTCGCAGATCGAAAAAGTGCAGGACATCCCTGAAGAATTTTGAGCCGGGAGGAGCAAAGCCCCGGCTCATCTGATCAGCAAAAATGACAACCTCTCCGTCTTTAGGTTGAGGTCTCTCTTCAGACGGGTCAGGAGCACGATAGGACATGACCTCCTTCTTGGGCAGATAACCCGTTTTCACGAAGTCAGCCAAGGTGCTATCAGTGACATTGGATCTAACCCAGTTGCATGTAATGGGCGCCTTGGGAGCCTTGGGCGGCATTGTGAAGAATGGAAGCCTATGACAAGATAAAATTTCTGGTTCAAATTTAAGCCGGAAGAAAATTTCGGTTCAGTATTTAAGGTGGCGGCTTATGAAGGGGCCTAATGACATATAGCTAATTGTGCCAGGTTGTTTAAGCCACCATGGACATCATGAGCAATTAAGTTATTTGAATCTATTATGAATGAGCTGGAATATTCATGAAGCATTGACCTTCTTTAAGCCGGCGATATGAGCCGCCATGGCTGACAGATGCAGTTTTTTTGCCTAAGTGTTGCATAAACAAGTTTCACAGATCGCAGTTATTATTTTGGATCAAACGATCGTCCAGAAAAGAAAAATTTGTAGACCTAAAAACTGGTGCAGAGAAGTTCATAAGTTCTAAAGGTCTTTTTGCAAGCAAAGGGATCTGCTAGTATTGAAAATGGGTGTGAAACTACTACCGCAGGAATTCTGTGCTGTTTTTGGATCAAAAGGGACCTCGGTGGAGGAACTGTGAAGAAGCCGAGATGAAACTACCAAGAACAGGGAGGAAACATGAACCCTAATGCGGATCTAATACACAGGGCGGCGAGGACTTACTGGTGCTGATGAGCAGCAGAGGTGTGCCACAGGTTTCTGGTCAAGTCAGGTTGATGCAGCGGCCTTGGTCGGTGAAGACGAGGTGCGCGGCGGCGGTGGCGGAGCTCGGGCTCTGGGATGTCAGAGGAGGAAGACGATGGAGGAGAAGAGTGATGAAGGCCTATGGGCCGGGCCTATTTATAAGGGACGGTTGTTGAGTGGGCGCGAGAAATGAGGAGGCTGAAGACATGATTATCCAGCTGCAAGGACGCCTCGATTTTCGGGACGGTCATTAAGATAAAGATCCGTTGGGATATGACAGAATAAAAAATGAATTTAATGGGAGATGACGTCATGGCGGGTTACCAAGAATCCAGAAGATGACGTCACGGCGGGTTATAGCCTTCGCACAAACAGAAGCCAGAAGTTTTTCCTTAAGGTATTGAAGATTGACATGAACCGGTTCAAATCAATCTGGGGCCTAATGTTGGAGATATAACTACTGGTGTCACCCGCCTAGGAGGGGCCAGGTTACGTTGAGACGATCATCGCATGAAGCCCAGAATCAAGCTTGAAGATGGCGGGTCAGTAATGGGTTTAAGGCCCGTAGTGATAAACCGCCGTTAAGGCGTGACTTGTAGTGTAAGGCAAGAATAGTTAAGAGTCCGAGCCGGACGCTGTTTATGTGCCGGCCGGGACTCTGAGAGCTGCGGGGCGTTAACCTCTCTATATAAAGGGATGACCCGGCGGCGGTTCAGGACAGGCAACATCAGATCGATAACCAGGCATAGCGGTTTAGCTCCCTGGTCATCGAAACCCTAAGTAATTCCACCTCAACTGGAGTAGGCTTTTACCTTCACCGTAAGGGGCCGAACCAGTATAACCCTCGTGTCCTTTTATCCTGTTTAACCCCTTTAAGCTTCCTAGTTGCGATGGCTCCACGACTAAGTCCTTGCAAGAGGACATCTGCCGTGACAATTCCACGACAGTAGGTATGGTGGCTGTTTTGAGGAAGGTATAATGAGGCTTATGTGTGATAGAGCGTATCGTATCATGGGGTTTGGATGCACCGGCGAAGTTTGCACCAACTCTCGAGGTGAGAAAGGGCAATGCACGGTACCGAAGAGGCTAGCAATGATGGAAGGGTGAGAGTGCGTATAATCCATGGACTCAACATTAGTTATAAAGAACTCACATACTTATTGCAAAAATCTATCAGTCATTGAAACAAAGTACTATGCGCATGCTCCTAGGGGGATAGATTGGTAGGAAAAGACCATCGCTCGTCCCCGACCGCCACTCATAAGGAAGACAATCAATAAATAAATCATGCTCCGACTTCATCACATAATGGTTCACCATACGTGCATGCTACGGGAATCACAAACTTCAACACAAGTATTTCTACAATCCACAACTACCCACTAGCATGACTCTAATATCACCATCTTTATATCGCAAAACTATTGCAATGAATCAAACATATCATATTCAGTGATCTACAAGTTTTATGTAGGATTTTATGACTAACCATGTGAATGACCAGTTCATGTCATCTCTCTAAAAAGATATAAGTGAAGCAAGAGAGTTTAATTCTTTCTACAAAAGATATGCCCACGCTCTAACAAATATAATTGAAGCAAAAGAGCATTCTACAAATGGCGGTTTTCTATGTGAAGAGAAACAGGCAATCCAAACTTCAAATGATATAAGTGAAGCCCATGAAGCATTCTATAAAGCCATACTCAAAAGATATAAGCGAAGTGCAAAGAGCATTCTATAAATCAACCAAGGACTATCTCATACCAGCATGGTTCATAAAATAAAAGTGAAAAATAATGCAAAAGACGCTCCAAGATCTACACATATCACATGAATGAAACGAATCCGAAAACATACCGATACTTGTTGAAGAAAGAGGGGATGCCTTTTAGGGCATCCCCAAGCTTAGACGCTCGAGTCTCCTTGAATATTTACTTGGGGTGCCTTGGGCATCCCCAAGCTTGAGCTCTTGCCTCTCCTTCTTCTCCTCACATCGAGACCTTCTCGATCATCGAACACTTCATCCACACAAAACTTCAACAGAAAACTCGGTAAGATCTGTTAGTATAATAAAGCAAACCACTCCCCTAAGTACTGTTGCAAACCAATTAATTTTTTTTTCATTGTGTATACTGCAATATAACTTTTTTATGGCTTAATCCACTAATATAAATCGATAGTTTCATCAAAACAAGCAAACTATGCATCAAAAACAGAATCTATCTAAAACAGAACAGTCTGTAATAATATGAACATTCACCATACCACTGGTACTTGAACAATTCTGCCAAAATTAGGAAAAATAAAAAATTTGTATAGAAAGACAGTGCAAAGAGAATCAGAACCATTTGACATTCCAGTAAAAAAAATGTAAAATCGTGCACTACAGCCAAAGTTTCTGTCCTGCACCGTACAAACCAACAAGCATTGTAAACATCCTAAAGGCAAACCTTGGCACATTATTTTTATAATACAATGGAATTGTACAAGGGGATAATTATTTTTGTTGAAAAGTTTCTGTAATTAAGATTCACAAAGTTTCCGTGAGCATGAACAAAGTTCAAGGCTAGCTCCCACTTTAACAATGCTCGTCTTTCTCACTTTCACTTTCCTTTTCGAAAAAGTTTCGGGTTCCCCTCTTTATTTATTTTTTGTTTTAAAACTATATAAAAGCACTCAACAGAAATAAATGACTCTCTAAAACTTCCGGGTTGTCTCCCTGGCAGCGTTTTCTTTAAAGCCATTAAGCTAGGCATAAAGTGCTCAAGTAATGGATCCGCCCGGATCCCAAGGTATATCAAAGCCAATTTTAATTAACAATGATTTGTGATTTAGTAGTGAGCACAAAGCAACATATATCAAGCAATGATGAAGTCTAACTCTCTTCCTATGCATCGGCATGTCATAAAAGAACAATTCATGCACACATAGTAAAGGCCAATGCATAGTATAAGCAGTTTCTTGCAATTTTATCTTGTTGGAAACATAGAGAGGTGGAGATAAGGTTCCTCTCTCATAATAATTGCAAGTAGGAGCAGCAAGCACATGCATATTATATCTATTAAAATCATTATGTGTAGTAGTAAGACGCAACCCATCAATATAATCCTTAATAAGTGCAAACTTCTCCGATATAGTGTAGTTGGGAGAATTCAAAAAGATAATAGGACTATCATGCGTGGGTGCAATAGCAACAATTTCATGTTTGATATAAGGAACTATAGCAAGTTCATCTCCATAAGCATAATTCATAATGGCATCTTGGCCACAAGCATAGCAAGCATCATCAAAAAGGGATATTTCTAGAGAATCAATGGGATCATAACAATCATCATAGCAATCATCCTTCGGTAAGCACGAAGGGAAATTAAACAATGTATGAGTTGAAGAGTTACTCTCATTAGAAGGTGGGAACGGGTAGCTAATCCTCTCTTCCTCCTTCTGTTCTTCACTCTCCTCCTCATCTTTTTCATCCAATGAGCTCACAGTTTCATCAACTTCTTCTTCCATAGATTCCTGCAAAATATTAGTCTCTTCTTGGACAGCGGAGACTTTCTCAATAAGTGCATTAATATCGGAATTGTATTCATAATTCTCATAGCAATATTTAAGGATAGCTAAATTTTCAGGTCTATAAACCGAATCATCAAAATCTTCAAACTCTTTAAACATAGATTCAATTTCATAAGCACCCATAAAAGCAACAAATTCTTCTATCTATTCCACATCATAGTAATCATATATACCATTAGCATAAGAAGCTAAGGTTTTATTATCATTAAATTCGCATGAAAAGGGAAGGTGTGGAGACTTCATCCTAGAGCAACAAGTATAATCATATCTCAAGCATAGTTGCCTAGCATACCAATATAACATATAAATTTGATCCCATAATAGTTTCCCTTTTTGTGTCAAGCGATAATCCCTAAAGTATTCACGTTGATCCAACATTACTCCCATTACCAAATTGAATGGGGTTTTCTCTGGATTATCAAAGTAGTACATAATTTCTGTCACATAACGAGCATCGAGGGTTTTAGGAGGTTCCCCATCTCCATGAGCAGCAAGTACACCTAATTTTTTTGGTATTTAATGTTCCATATCCATAACTAAAGATAGAGAACAACTAAGAACAGCAAATAAAAATTACTTAGTGATAAAGCAAACAAACACACACGAGAATATTCACCCCACGCTATTGCTCCCCGGCAACGGCGCCAAAAAAAGGTCTTGATAACCCACAAGTATAGGGGATCACAACAGTTTTCGATAAGTAAGAGTGTCAAACCCAACGAGGAGCTAAAGGTAGAACAAATATTCCCTCAAGTTCTATCGACCACCGATACAACTCTACGCACACTTGACGTTCGCTTTACCGGAAACAAGTATGAAACTAGAAGTACTTTGTACGTGTTTTTGGATAGGTTTGCAAGATAATAAAGAGCGCGTAAATAAAAGCTAGGGGCTGCTTAGATAAAGACACAACTAAATTAGTTTTAGTAGAGAGCTTTTTGTTACGAGAAAGTTATTTGTCCCTAGGCAATCGATAACTAGACCGGTAATCATTATTGCAATTTTATTTGAGGGAGAGGCATAAGCTAACATACTTTCTCTACTTGGATCATATGCACTTATGATTGGAACTCTAGCAAGCATCCGCAACTACTAAAGATCATTAAGGTAAAATCCAACCATAGCATTAAAGCATCAAGTCCCATCTATCCCATACGCAAACAACCTACTTACTCGGGTCTGTGCTTCTGTCACTCACGCCACCCACCATAAGCAAATCATGAACATATTGCAAACCCTACAGTGGGAATCCCTCACGCTTGCGCGACACGGAGAGCACCATACGATAGCACCAATAATAAAACATGCAACTCAAACCAATCTTGATCATCAAATAGCCCATAGGACAAAACGGATCTACTCAAACATCATAGGATAGCCATACATCATTAGGAAATAATATATAGCGTTGAGCACCATGTTTAAGTAGAGATTACAGCGGGTAAGATAGAGGTTACACCGCTGCATAGAGGGGGGAAGAGTTGGTGATGATGGCGGTGAAGTTGTTGGTGAAGATTGCGGTGATGATGATGGCCACGGCAGCGTTCCGGCGCCACCGGAAGAGAAGGGGAGAGGGGGCCCCTTCGTCTCCTTCTTCCTTGACCTCCTCCCTAGATGGGAGAAGGGTTTCCCCTCTGGTCCTTGGCCTCCATGGCGTGGGAGGGGCGAGAGCCCCTCTGAGATTGGATCTGTCTCTCTGTCTCTCTCTGTTTCTGCGTTCTCGTCTGGTGCCCTTTCACCGTTTCGTATATATATGGAGATCCGTAACTCTGATTGGACTGAAACCTTCGCCGTGATTTTTTTACCAAAAATTAGCTTTCTTGCGGCCGAAGAAGGGCATGAACCACCTAACGGGTGGCCCACGAGGGTCAGGGCGCGCCCAGGGGTGCAGGCACGCCCCCTGCCTCGTGGCCACCTCGGGCACCGTCTTGCATTGATTCTTCTTCTAGAATTTTCCAAATATTCCAAAAATAAGCTCCGTCCGTATCCCGTTTGGATTCCGTTTGATATGGATATTCTGCGAAACATAAAACATGCAACAAACAGGAACTGGCACTGGGCACTGGATCAATATGTTAGTCCCAAAAATAATATAAAAAGTTGCCAAAAGTATATGAAAGTTGAGAATATTGGCATGGAACAATAAAAAATTATAGATACGACGGAGACGTATCACTCACCAACGAACGAAGGGGCTGAGCTCGTCGAACACCAGACCCTCGCAGCGACGAAATAACTGCACATTTAAATCGAAAGATGAATAACATAGCAATTTGTTTCTTCCGTCGACCTAACTAAATTTTTACAACAGGATGAGCGGGTTAGGGGGTCCTTCTACTCCTCTTCTTCTCCCTCCTCCTCTTCCTCCCTCCTCCTCCTCCTTCTACTCCTCTTCTTCTTCTAAACTAAAACTAAAACTAATCTAAAATAAACTAAACTAAAATAAACTAAAACTAAAACTAAACTAAAAATAAAACTAAACTAAAACTAAAACTAAAACAGAAACTAAACTAAAAGAAACTAAAAAAACTAAACTAAAAAAGGGGGGAAGAACAAACCTGCAGGGGATCGCCGGTGGAGGGCGAGGTCGGCCGGTGGGGCGGGGCGGCGCAGGGGCCATGGGGAGGAGGGCGGCAGCGGAGCGGGGCGGCACAGGGCCGCAGGGAGGGGTCCGGCACCGGGGCGGCCCGGCGCAGGCCTCTCCGGCGACGGGGTGTGGCGGGGGGTAGGGCTGGACGGCGGCAGGGCTGGGTCCGGGGGCGGGGCTGTCGGGCGGCGGTGGCAGAGCGACAGCGGAGGAGAGAGGCGGGCGCGCGGGAGGGAGACAGAGAAAGAAAGAGAGAGAGGGGAGACGGCTCGGCCCGTTAAGTGGGCCTTCTTTGCCATCTGCTAGCAGACGGCAAAGAGGGCGGCCGTTTAGGGCTGGCCCACGTCTCCTCTTTGCCGTCCGCTGGCAGAGGCAAATAACCTGACCTAGCCACGCCGTGCCCTGTGGGGCCCACCTGGCCCTTTGCCGTCTGCCTTCTAGCTCTTTGTCGTCAGCTAGCTGACGACGAAGAAATAGTGGACGGCAAATAGACTTTTTGCCATCTGCACATTCTTTGTCGTTCGCTTTGTGGAAGCGGACGGCAAAGAGGCTCTTTGCCGTCAGCAGCCGGACGGCAAAGAGGTGGCAGACGGCAAATTGCCAGATTCCAGTAGTGTATGTTGTAGACTTCTTAGACGAAGAGTAAGGTTCGCTAGGCCGTCGTCGTGCACTCAGCCATGCCGTTGGAGTTGATGGACTCACTTTATCTTCCAAGCCTTCCGTTGTGACCGTTTTCAGATGGCCTTAAGCCATATTTATTGTAATAAGTTCTCTTTGGAGACTATCGGTGTAATAAGTGTGTGATTGCTACTCTGTTATAAATCCTTCGAGTACTGTGTGTGTCAGCATTACCGATCCAGGGATGACACTGAAGCACAAAGACTTGACCGTCTAAGGTTGGGTCGCTACACTAATATTACCACCTTTATATCTCAAAACACTTATCAAGTATCAAACTTCTCATGATATTCAATGAACTCAATAAGGAAGTTTTTATTATGCTCATCTTGGATGCCTATCACATTCGGATTAATTTCACAATTAAAGCAAATTACCATGTTGTTTAAGACTCTCAAAATAATATAAGTGAAGCATGAGACATCACTAATTTCTATAAAATAAAACCACCACCGTGCTCTAAAAGACATAAGTGAAGCACTAGAGCAAAAACTATATAGCTCAAAAGATATAAGTGAAGCCCATAGAGTATTCTAACAAATTCCAAATCATGTGTTTCTCTCTCAAAAGGTGTGCACAGCAAGGATGATTGTGGTAAACTAAAAAGCAAAGACTCAAATCATACAAGACGCTCCAAGAAAAACACATATCATGTGGTGAATAAAAATATAGCCCCAAGTAAAGTTACCGATAGACGAAGACGAAAGAGGGGATGTCTTCCGGGGCATCCCCAAGCTTAGGCTTTTGGTTGTCCTTGAATTTACCTTGGGGTGCCTTGGGCATCCCCAAGCTTAGGCTCTTGCCAATCCTTGTTCCATAATCCGTCAAATCTTTACCCAAAACTTGAAAACTTCACAACACAAAACTTAACAGAAAATCTAGTGAGCTCCGTTAGCGAAAGAAAACAAAACACCACTTCAAGGTACTAACCAGAGGCTAGATCAAAGATTTATTGAATAACAGCAAGGAAAAACATTGGGTTGTCTCCCAACAAGCGCTTTTCTTTAAAGCCTTTTAGCTAGGCATTGATAATTTTAATGATGCTCACATGAAAGACAAGAATTGAAGCACAAAGAGAGCATCATAAAACACGTGACAAACACATCTAAGTCTAACATACTTCCTATGCATAGGCATCTTATAGGAAAGCAAATTATCAAGGCAAGCAAAAACTAGCATATGCAAGGAAGCGGAAAGAAACAATAGCAATCTCAACATAACGAGAGGTAATTTAGTAACATCAAAATTTCTACAACCATATTTTCCTCTCTCATAATAATTACATGTAGGATCATAAGAAAATTCAACAATATAGCTATCACAAAACATATTCTTAACACGATCCACATGTATGCAAAGTTGACACTCTTCCAAAATAGTGGGATTAACATTAACTAAAGTCATGACCTCTCTAAACCCACTTTTATCAAAAACTTCATAAGATTGATCAAAGTCCAAATATGTGGGATCTAAAGTTGACACTCTTCCAGACCCACTTTCAATACTATTGCAAACATTATTATCAATCTCATATTCATCATGGGGCTTAAATAAATTTTCAAGATCATAAGAAGAATCACCCCAATCATGATCATTGCAACAAGTAGTAGACATAGAAAACTTAGCATCCCCAAGCTTAGGGTTTTGCATATCATTAACACAATTGACATTAATAGAATTTATAATAACATCATTGTAATCATGCTTTTTATTCAAAGATCTATCGTGAATCACTTCATAAAGCACTTCATCACAATTTTCAGATTCACGGATTTCAAGCAAAACCTTATAAAGATAATCTAGTACACCCAAATCACTAGGAATTGGTTCATCATAATTGGATCTCTTAAAAATATTGGCAAGAGGATGAGGATCCATAGATCTTAGGTTCTCTGTTTAGCAATAAATACACAATTATTCCAACCAAACGAGCAAACGAGCCAAGTAAGACATCAAGGCAAACGAAAAGACGAACAGAAGAAGGGTGAAGAAAACGGCAAGGGTGAAGTGGGGGAGAGGAAAAAAAGAGGCAAATGGCAAATAATGTAATGCGAGGGATAAGAGTTTGTGATGGGTACTTGGTATGTCTTGACTTGTGCGTAGACTCCCCGGCAACGGCGCCAGAAATCCTTCTTGCTACCTCTTGAGCACTGCGTTGGTTTTCCCTTGAAGAGGAAAGGGTGATGCAGTAAAGTAGCATAAGTATTTCCCTCAGTTTTTGAGAACCAAGGTATCAATCCAGTAGGAGACCATGCTCAAGTCCCATGCACCTACACAAACAAATAAGAACCTTGCAACCAACGCGATAAAGGGGTTGTCAATCCCTTCACGGCCACTTGCAAAAGTGAGATCTGATAGAGATGGTAAGATAATATTTTTGGTATTTTTATGATAAAGAGTAAAAGTAAAGATTGCAAAGTAAAATAAACGGCGCCAGAAATAGCTAGTTGACGGGAGATTAATATGATGGTAAATAGACCCGGGGGCCATAGGTTACTAGTGGCTTCTCTCAAGAGCATAAGTAGTATGGTGGGTGAACAAATTACTATCGAGCAATTGATAGAATTGAGCATAGTTATGAGAGTATCTAGGTATGATCATGTATATAGGCATCACGTCCGTGACAAGTAGAACGACTCCTGCCTGCATCTACTACTATTACTCCACACATCGACCGCTATCCAGCATGCATCTAGAGTATTAAGTTCATAAGAACGGAGTAACGCTTTAAGCAAGATGACATGATGTAGAGGGATAAACTCATGCAATATGATATAAACCCCATCTTTTTATCCTCAATGGCAACAATACAATACGTGTCGTTTGCCCTACTGTCACTGGGATCGAGCACCGCGAGATTGAACCCAAAGCTAAGCACTTCTCCCATTGCAAGAAACATCAATCTAGTCGGCCAAACCAAACTGATAATTCAAAGAGACTTGCAAATATAACCAATCATACATAAAAGAATTCAGAGGAGATTCAAATATTGTTCATAGATAATCAAGATCATAAACCCACAATTCATCGGATCTCGACAGACACACCGCAAAAAGAGTTACATCGAATAGATCTCCAAGAAGATCGAGGAGAACTTTGTATTGAGACCCAAAGAGAGAGAAGAAGCCATCTAGCTAATAACTATGGACCCGAAGGTCTGAGGTAAACTACCCTCCGTGATAAATGCCCCCTCCGGCGGAGCGCCGGAAAAGGCCCCAAGATGGGATCTCACGGGTATAGAAGGTTGCGGCGGTGGAAATTGGGTTTTGGCTCCTCCCCTGATGTTTTCGGGGTACGTAGGTATATATAGGAGGAAGAAGTACATCGGTGGAGCCACGAGGGGCCCACGAGGGTGGAGGGCGCGCCCAGGGGGTAAGCGCGCCCCTGCCTCGTGGCCTCCTCGTTGATTGCCTGATGTCCACTCCAAGTCCTCTGGATCACGTTTGTTCAGAAAATCACATTCCCGAAGGTTTCATTCCGTTTGGACTCCGTTTGATATTCCTTTCCTTCGAAACACTGAAATAGGCAAAAAAAGCAATTTGGGCTGGGCCTCCGGTTAATAGGTTAGTCCCAAAAATAATATAAAAGTGTATAATAAAGCCTATTGAACACCCAAAACAGATAATATAGTAGCATGGAACAATCAAAAATTATAGATACGTTGGAGACGTATCATGCGACAACTGCTAACATGATTTGGACAGACTTAAGCATCGCTATGAGTGAGAAAATGTCATCGTAGTCAACACCTTGAACTTGTCGAAAACCTTTCGCAACAAGTTGAGCTTTGTAGATAGTAACACTACCATCAGTGTCCGTCTTCCTCTTGAAGATCCATTTATTCTCAATGGCTCACCGATCATCGGGCAAGTCAATCAAAGTCCACATTTTGTTCTCATACATGGATCCCATCTTAGATTTAATGGCCACAAGCCATTTTGCGGAATCTGGGCTCATCATTGCTTGCAAATAGTTCGTAGGTTCATCATGGTCAAGTAACATGACCTCCAGAACAGGATTACCGTACCACTCTGGTGCGGACCTTACTCTGGCTGACTTACGAGGTTCGGTAGTAACTTGATCTGAAGTTTCATGATCATCATCATTAACTTCCTCACTAATTGGTGTAGGAATCACTATAACTGATTTCTGTGATGAAATTCTTTCAAATTCGGGAGCAGGTACAATTACCTCATCAAGTTCTACTTTCCTCCCACTCACTTCTTTCAAGAGAAACTCCTTCTCTAGAAAGGATCCATTCTTAGCAACGAATGTCTTGCCTTCGGATATGTGATAGAAAGTGTACCCAACATTTTATTTTTGGGTATCCTATGAAGACACACTTCTCCGATTTGGGTTTGAGCTTATCAGGCTGAAACTTTTTCACATAAGCATCACAACCCCAAACTTCAAGAAATGACAGCTTAGGTTTCTTTCCAAACCATAGTTCATACTGTGTCGTCTCAACGGATTTAGATGGTGCCCTATTTAACGTGAATGCAACTGTCTCTAATGCATAACCCCAAAACGATAGTGGTAAATCGGTAAGAGACATCATAGATCGCACCATATCTAATAAAGTACAGTTATGACGTTTGGACACACCATTACGTTGTGGTGTTCCAGGTGGCGTGCGTTGCAAAACTATTCCACATTGTTTCAAATGAAGACCAAACTCGTAACTCAAATATTCATCTCTGCGATCAGATCGTAGAAACTTTATTTTCTTGTTACGATGATTTTCCACTTCACTCTGAAATTCTTTGAACTTTTCAAATGTTTCAAACTTATGTTTCATCAAGTAGATATACCCATATCTGCTCAAATCATCTGTGAAGGTCAGAAAATAACGATACCCGCCGTGAGCCTCAACACTCATCGGATCGCATACATCAGTAAGTATTATTTCCAATAAGCCAGTTGCTCACTCCATTGTTCCGGATAACGGAGTCTTAGTCATCTTGCCCATGATGCATGGTTCGCAAGCATCAAGTGATTCATAATCAAGTGATTCCAAAAGCCCATCAGCATGGAGTTTCTTCATGTGCTTTACACCAATATGACCTAAATAGCTCAATATTATGTGTATCACTACGATCGAGATTCAATAAACCATTCACCTTGGGTGTATGACCACAGAAGGTTTTATTCATGTAAACAGAATAACAATTATTCTTTGACTTAAATGAATAACCGTATTGCAATAAACATGATCCAATCATATTATGCTCAACGCAAACACCAAATAACATTATTTTAGGTTCAACACTAATCCCGAAGGTAAAGGGAATGTGCGATGGTGATCTTATCAACCTTGGAATTACTTCCAACACACATCGTCACCTTGCCCTCAACTAGTCTTTGTTCATTTTGTAACTCATGTTTCGAGTTACTAATCGTAGAAACTGAACCAGTATCAAATACCCAGGGGCTACTATGAACACTAGTAAAGTACACATCAATAACATGTATATCATATATACTTTTGTTCACTTTGCCATCCTTCTTATCTGCCAAGTATTTGGGGCAGTTCCACTTCCAGTGACCATTTCCATTGAAGTAGAAGCACTCAGTTTCAGGCTTGGGTGTATCTTTGGGATTCTTCATGGGAGTGGCAACTTGCTTGCCATTCTTCTTGAAGTTCCCTTTCTTTTTCTTGCCCTTTTACTTGAAACTAGTGGTCTTGTTAACCATTAACACTTGATGCTTTTCTTGATTTCTACCGCCGCTGATTTCAGCATCGCGAAGAGCTTAGGAATTTTTTTCGTCATCCCTTGCATATTGTTCATCACGAAGTTCTAGTAACTTGGTGATAGTGACTAGAGAGCTCGGTCAATCACTATTTTATCTGGACGATTAACTCCCACTTGATTCAAGTGATTGTAGTACTCAGACAATCTGAGCACATGCTCACTGGTTGAGCTATTCTCCTCCATCTTGTAGGCAAAGTACATGTCAGAGGTCTCATACCTCTCGACTCGGGTATGAGTCTGAAATACCAATTTCAGCTCTCGGAACATCTTATATGCTCCGTGGCATTCAAAACGTTTTTGAAGTCCCGGTTCTAAGCCGTAAAGCATGGCGCACTAAACTATCAAGTAGTTATCATACCGAGCTTGCCAAACGTTCATAACGTCTGTTATCTGCTCCTGCAATAGGTCCGTCACCTAGTGGTGCATCAAGGACATAATTCTTCTGTGTAGCAATGAGGATAATCCTCAGATCACGGACCTAGTCCGCATCATTGCTACTATCATCTTTCAACATAGTTTTTCTCTAGGATCGTATCAAAAATAAATGGGGAGCTACATCGCGAGCTATTGATCTACAACATAGATATGCTAATACTATCAGGACTAAGTTCATGATAAATTAAAGTTCAATTAATCATATTACTTAAGAACTCCCACTTAGATAGACATCCCACTAATCATCTAAGTGATCACGTGATCGATATCAACTAAACCATGTCCAATCATCACGTGAGATGGAGTAGTTTTCAATGGTGAACATCACTATGTTGATCATATCTACTATATGATTCACGCTCGACCTTTCGGTCTCAGTGTTCCGAGGCCATATCTGCATATGCTAGGCTCGTCAAGTTTAACCCAAGTATTCTGCGTGTGCAAAACTGGCTTGCACCCATTGTATGTGAACGTAGAGCTTATGTCGTGGTGGGCGCACGGTAGATGCCAATGGATGGCTAAAGATAGGAGGAGGCTCGAGGCCACTGGTGGGCTCCAGAGGCGAGGTCGGCATGAGCGAGCGCGGGACGCAAGACATACCCAGGTTCGGGGCTCTCCGGAGAGATAACATCCCTAGTCCTGCCGGGTGTAGTTGATATGTATCAGTACAGGGTTGCTCCTAGAGCTGTATGGAGGGAGGAGGAAGGTGAGCCGAAGCTTAGGCTGCTCCCTCTCCATGGGTGTTGCTTGCTACGTGTGTGTGGATGAGTGATAGCCTGTGCGAGTGAGAGAGTTGCCCGTATGCATGAAGGCTCCTGGGGGGTTTTATAGGTCAACCCCCCCAGGTGTACAATGGTAATGTTACAAGGCCGTGGGGCCGGGTTGTCATCGTCTGGGAAATCGGTGCTGGGACCCACCGGGGGTCAGGGCTTGCCGGGTTCTCCGGACGCGAGGCCCGCCGGGTACGGGGGCACTGTTGGCCGTCTTGTCGATCGTCAGGGAGTGGCCGGGTTGAGTCGGCTACAGTGGCGCTCCGTCAGGTCTCCGCTTGCTCGTGTCATGGGTGACGATGGTTGCACTGTTGCCACGCCGGCCTCGTTCAGCGGGTAGGTGAGGCACTGTTGCCGTGCCCGGGCTGACCAGAGGCATGAGCGGGGCACTGTTGCCTTCGTCATCGGTAGGTGCAGACTCGTCCCATCGTACGGCTGGGAAGGGACGACAGCTGACACGTGGCCGGGTTGGAGAACACGCCAAGGGTGACGCTTGCTTGTTGGAGAAGTCTTGAGTTGGTTGTTGGGGCCGAGTCGAGGAGTCTGGCCGGGTCGAGGATTAGGCCGGGTCGAGGGACTTGGCCGGGTCGAGCGACCCGGCCAAGCGCGAGCCGGAATGAGGGGTGATGCTGGCCCCGTTGTTTTTGAAAAGGATCCGGGTTCCGTTGCTTGCCCGGGGTTCATCCCCCCGTAGTCCCCAAGCTGTGAAGGTCCGCCGTCTTCGGATGGGAGGGCCTTCGCAGTTTCCCCCTTTGAAGGAGGCGAATTTTGTGACCGCCGGGTCCGGCAACACCCATTGTGTGCCGGTGGGAAACCGAGGAGTCCACCGAATCTTTGAGGCAAACTTTTGGGCTTCGCGCGGCTGCCACGTGGCGCCTAGGAGCCGGAAGGGCCTGACAGGCCACGCGCGCGACGGGACAGGGCGATGCACTGGGGCCCGCGGCCGCGCACTCTCGACCCACGCGCGTGGATTTATTGCGGCCTCCGCAAGTCGGTTGCCATTCTCGAGGCAGTTATTGCGTACGTACGTGCGTAGTTATTGCGGGGAAGTGGGAGAGGCGAGCGCAAACGATCCCACTCCCTCACATTTCAAACCGCGGCTATAAATTGGGGCAAGGAGGGGGCGGTGGAAATCATTCTCGCTCGCACCCCCTGCCTTCGTCTTCCTTCCTTTGCTTCTTGCGACCACCGCGCACCGCGACGCTCGTTGCTTTGAGCAGAGCTTCGTTGCCACCTTCTCCTTCTTCTCTCGCATCTTTGTCGATGGCGCTGCCATCGGGCTCGTGGATGGGCTCGACCGTCACGCTTGATGACATCGCCTACCTTCGCACCACCAGGTGCCTGCCGGGGGCGATGGAGATCGTCGCGCGCCTTCCGCAGGGCGAGCGGGAGCCGCGGCCCGAGGGCATGGAGCGCGTGGTGTTCCTCCCGCATTTCAAGCGCGGGTTCGGGCTTCCCGCGTGCGGCTTCTTCCGTGACTTCCTGGAGTTCTTCGGGCTCCAGCCCCATCATCTTGGCGCCGGCGCCGTCGTGCAACTGTCGGACTTTGTCACCCTCTGTAAGGGGTACCTGGGGGTCGAGCCTTCGATCGACCTCTGGGTACGCTTCTTCTCCTTGAAGCAGCAGGGGCCGAAGGCCGGGGAGATGTCCGAGTGTGGGGCCTCCGTCATCTCCAAGCGGTCGGGCGCTGACTGCCCAAAGATGTCGCTGGAGGATTCTGCCAAGAAATGGCAGAATTCTTTCTTCTATGTCCACAACCTCCGCACGGACCGCATCAACTTGCCGCCCTTCGTCAACTCACCGCCGAGGGAGAACCAGAATTGGGGGTACTACCCCAGGCATCCGTCACAGGAGGTGCTCAACCTATGCGAGCGGGTGTCGGTGATGAAGGAGCGGGAGGGGCTCACCGACACCGACCTCATCACCGCCTTCATCGTCCGCTGAGTGCTACCGCTGCAGCAGCGTAGCCACCTTATTGGCCAGATGACTGGCCTCCAGGACACCAACCATATGGCGGACACGCGGCTGGCAGCGGACCAGGTCGCGCGCCAGGTCAACGACATTTCCAAGGCCAACCTGCAGGGCGATTGGCAGTTCGGGAAAGCCCCGTACAGCCATGCGAACCAGGCACCGCTGGTGAGTCCTTGGTCTCCATATCTGGCTGCTGCTCATCTTCTTATTCGCCCCGACGCGACGCGGGAGGTGCTTCTGAACGCCATCCGGCATCCTTACGACCAACCGCGGGTGCAGGTGGTGCACGCTGCCTCGAGGGAGCCCGAGGCCCATGGCGGGGGAGAGGAGGCGACCGCCGACACGGGCGCAGGGCGCCGAACGGGTAAGTCTTGTCTTGGCTTCTTGAGCTGCTTGGCTGCCGCGTTGCGCGGGGAAGGCTGACGCGAGTTGCTGATGTAGCGGCGCCGGGTGGAGGAGGCCGTGGCGCGGCTGGAGCCGGGTCCTCTCGGGGGGCGCCGGTGGTGAACCGGCCGCACGGGAAAGGCAACGTCACGCCACGGGCCCCGGTCGTGAAGTGCGCAGCAAACCCAGCCGGCGGCGAGAAACAGCCCGCCAAGAGGAGGCGCGACGCTCCGCAGGAGAAACTGAGTAGCCGAGCGGCTCTGCTTGGCTTGTATTTATTTTTGTCTTGGGTTTTAGGTCGCCGATTGCACTGGCGTTGGCGGCGGTGGATGCCGCGTCCAATGAGGGCGCCGCGTTCCGGAGGAGCCGGTCCGGTACCGTCGACCGGGTTGAGGAGGAGGAGCCGGCGGATCCAGATCTTGGTCAGGACCCGGCCGATATCGAAGGCCTGGCCTGGCGCGACCGGAACCGGGCCGAGGCAGAGCTGGAGGCGGCGTCGACCCAGGCGTGGGTTGACGCTGCGGCGACGTGGGCGCGGGCCAGCGAGGGGCCGGCGTGTCAGAGATGCCGGCAGGGACGATGGTTGCGGTGACGGTCTTCATGCCGTCGTTGGAGGGGGGCACGGCCGAAGCGGCCATGCAGATGTGATGGACCTCGACCAGGAGGTCGTGGTCGTTGGGGACGACACCCCGCCGCGGACCGACGTGGTCGAGCGGGCAGGGGTCGACGGAGGCGGCGGCGACGCCGTCTTGGAGGAGGTGTCGTGGATGGTGCCGGAGGGGGCGCCCCAGGCACCGACGAGCGAGGCGCCGTTGGTGGTGGAGCCACGTGCCGCTCCGGCCACCGAGCCAGCGATGGTGCCGGAGAGGGCGCTTGAGAAGGCGCCGGCCGCGAGGGGGCGCGGCCAGCGGGGAACACGCCCTGGTGCTCAGGCCAGGGGGTCGCCGTGCCATCGGGTCACAACCGGCGCGGAGCGGGACCAGCGAGGTCTTCTTCGGGCCTCCGACCCAGGAGGAGGCAGCGATGGCCGCCGTGACCCGGCGCCTGTGAGGGCGAATGGACTGGATCCAGGCCTTCGCCTAGGCCGAGGTGGAGGCGACGTAGGAGCTGCAGCACGCCGTGTTTGTAAGTTTTCTCCTACCCCTTTTTTGCTTGTAGCTTCTTCCGTGTGGGGGGGCTAGCGCACCCACTGGGTGTAGCCCCCGAGATTTTGGCCAACTGCATAGCAGTTGGGTTGAATCTTAAACTGATATCTTGTGTTGATCGTTGCTTATTGCAGCAACTAGACTCCTACCGGGTTGGCGTCTACAACCGGCTCGTGTAGGCGCACCGGTGGCTCGAGGAGCCACTACAAAAAAATACACTTCCGTGATGATACGTGTTTGTCACAGTAGGTCGCGTTTTTTGTCATGCATGTACATCCATGATGATTTTATGACAGAATCAAGATAGTCATACCTGTGGTGTCGTAGAAGTGTTCCATGACATTACCAAAATTATCATCATGGAAGTGTCCACTTCCATGACGATAAATCGCGCGTCACAGAAGTGCTTTCGTCAAGGGTGACCGACATGTGGCATCCACCGTAACGGAACGCCGTTAAGCTATCGGGTCGGGTTTTGGATTCGATAACCCGTTAACAGCCCCGACCAATGGGGATTTTCCACGTGTAAAATTATCATTGGCTAGAGGAAACACGTGTCGGCTCACCGTTGGGACAAATGTCATCCGCTCATTGGACCGAAGGCGCCTATGATACGGCGACACGTGGCACGGCCCAACAGAGGCCCATTCCTGTGAAAAGGCCGGCCCGTTTGACTTGGTCAAAAGGTGGCGGGCCGACCCACGGAAAGCCTGTTAACGGCATGTTCGCATATAGCCCATTTACAGCCCGCTAACCCAGGGCCCGTTACGGCCTATCCGAATTAGGCCCAGTAGCGTCATCTGGGCCATCCAATATGATTCAGCCCGTTTTAACTTCCGGCCCATGTGTGGCCCATGACTTCTTTCGGCCCATATGAGGACCTTTGTAACTCTTGGCCCATTAACGGCCCGTGGTGAAACTGGCCCGTAATGAACAGTGTGTCACTTTATACCCATTAACGACCCGTTATTCCATTGGGCCGTTTCCATCCCAAGTTATCTTTCGGCCTTCTCACGGCCCATTGATTCTTGGGCTCATTTGCAGCATTCGGTTACATACGACCCGTTACTGTCATTTTCTGCTTGTGGGCCAAATTCAGCCCGTCGTTACAGTCGGCCCGTTTGCGGACCGTTAATATGTTGGGCCGTTTTCATGTCAAAAAACCCCGTTGGGCTGTTTTCATAGAGTTATCAAATACGGCCTATTAACGGCCCGTTATGGTCCACGAATAGTACGGCCCATGATTGGCGAAATGATGATACGCCCCGTAGAAGGGCCATGGATCCTACGGCCCGTATGAGGCCCATGGATAGTACGGCCCGTAGAAGGCCCATGGATCGTACGGCCCGTAGAAGGCCCATGGACCCTAAGGCCCGTATAGAAGGCCGATGGATCCTACGGCCGGACGAAGGCCCATGGATCATACGGCCTGTAGGAGGCCCATGGTTACAACAGTCCGTGTGTTGCCATGATTATTTTGGCCTAGTTACCAAAAATAGGCTATTGTGGCCACTAGAAAAAAACAGAAAAAGAACTGCAGTGACTACAAGCAAACAACTAAACAAGACAATAAGGAAATAAATAAGCAAGTAATTAACGCTAGCCTATTACCGCTATTACACATATTACATCCACTGGGCATCAAAGTTCGCAACCAGTGCAAATATAGGGAACAAAGCAGCACATTACATACACTGGCCGTCAAAATTGGCCACCAGTGCAAATAAACGCGGCAGCAAAACAAGAGCATAACTGAAACAACTTCAGAAGAGCTCAAGAAACGGTATCCTGGGTATCCACCATGCTGGCAATAAGCTTAGCAAGCTGATTAGCTTTGTCCTATTTGGCACTAAAATCCTCCAACGCTTGCTGTTGCACCAGAAAGTATGCATCTGAATGCTCCAGGGACTTCCGCAGTCCTTCCGCTTCTTGTCGCAGCACAGCTGATCGATGTCTTTCAGCTTGTAGTTGAGACTCAAGAAACCGAACTGATTCAGACAGTGAGTTTGAATAGCTTGTGCAAGCGGTAGTGGCTAGTAACTCGAACACTAAACCTAGACAGGACTTTGGGGTTGTCTCGCTGTCTTCAAGATAGTCTTCCTTAGCTGTTTTATCAGCTTTGTTGGAGACCAACAAGGATGTGTCACTATCCTGAACCTTATCTGCATTACTTCCTTTACCATTGCTTAATAAGGCACTCTTCCCCAATATTCTGTGAGCATTCTAAAAGAAGAAACAAGCAGACACATAACAAGTTTAGCATGTACTAGTATATGAAACTCATTTCGGTGAACCAGTTCATTAGTAAGGTGGACAAGATTAAACTACCAAGTCTTCTATTGCCAAGTACTAGTACATAATAAAAGCATCAAACAAACATATATCTATGTCCTATGGTCACTGCATTGTCTTGCCAAATCAAAATAGAGACACAGTTCAAATCATATCAGTTCAAGACAAAGCAGCAGTGAAAGAATACAAAGCGTGGGAAACTACACGGCACAACAAGATTTCAGATGGGTACCACGGGTCTACATGTAAAACAACACTATTGGCTCTGTTGTGATGCTAGTAATGTGCATGATATGAAAGTCAACTGTATACACAATTGAAATTGAAATCAACAGAGCTATTGATAAGAGCAAACCTGTTAAAGAAACATGCGTGAACATACCTGCTGTGCCATTGGAGTTTCGATTGGATCCTTCAATTTAAAAATAAGTTTGTATGAGTAAATACAGTGATACAAGAGCAAAGCAATCATAGTTACAAAAGGCACGCCTAAGCGAGCGCTTAAGCGCGCCTAGGCTCTAGGCGTTGGCAAAACGCATTGTGCATAACTATGCATAATCTGTGCATAACTGCGCACTAGCATGCGCTTTGGTCAGTAAAGCGCAAGGCGGTGGCAAAACGCACAATTAACGTGTAGCGCTTTTTTGAACTATGGTAGCAATGGAATCTTAAATTAGAACATTTGTTCTTCAGGTTTAGGCACTTGTCTACATGAATAGAGTACAGCAAGACGCAAGAATATAATACTTAAAAATAGAAAATGAGCTCATAGATCTTACCACATTCTTTGTTCGGGACCAGTACAGAACAAGGTGTTCTCAGTCATCGTCTAGTAAATGTGTCTCAGGAGAACGTAAGGGAATTTGATGAGTTTCTTTGCCGGTGAAGTACGTTTTCTTTAGGTAATTCCGATACTGCCACCAAGCATTCTTGAAGATAGCCGAGGTATTAGCACCGGTTACCTCATCCTGAGTTTCCAAATCGGTCCTTCTCTATAGAGAAAAATGGGAAAATTTGCTGTATTATAACCATCATGGAGGTAGGATGTATGGGACGAAGCAAAGTAATTGCCATGAATAACATTACTTACAAATAACTCCTGGACAAACACCTGCAACTGGCATTTTCCTTCATCTTCAGTATAATATTTCCAAGATGGGAAGATACGCACATACGATTTAACAACATCAAATGCGATAGATGCTAAACTACGACTAGCTGGTTGTGCTTCCTCCACGGGAATAGGCGTACTAACTGGTGGAGTTGGGGTTCGCCGTGATAGTACTGGCCCTTTGGGCACTGGAGCAGCCTTACTAACTGCTCTTGTTTGGGAGCTCTGTGGTGGAGATGGTGCTATGTCAACAGGAACTGGGTTACTATCGGCTGGGGTTGGGGTTAGATTGGGTGAAGCTGGTTCTCTGTCCATCGCAGTAGGGGTACAATCTGCGAGAGTTTGGGTTATGTGTGGTAGGGCTGGTTCTTGTGCATGTACAATCGGGATGCTATCTCCACCAAGAGGTAGCACTGTTTTATTTGAAGACCGTGTTTTTAGTCTGCTAGATACTGGCATCACCCGCTCCAATTCAAATGGCTGATAAACAGGAAACATAGTTGAATGTACAGACATTGTATGAGAGACAGATGCAATAGATAGTGTGGGAAAAAGAGGGCATGAAATAGTTGACATGTATATTGTTTAACTAAAACGGATAGCATGACATAATTTCACATATATGATGTCTATCTAAACTGGATAGCATAGCATAACATAATGCAAAGATATGATGAATAACTAAACAGGATCGCATGACATAATTCACCTACATGTTATCTAAGTAATCAGGATCGCATCATTTAATTCACATATGTGATTTATATGCTAAACAGAGGGCATTCGATATGATGTCTGAACTAAGAACATGGTGTTGAATATTGTGTATATGATGTCTAAACTATGCAATGCAAGACACCGTATGCATGATATGAGCAGTATAACCGTGCCAACTTAGAGCATACACCTCAGTGGGGGGAATAGGACTGGTCATCTGTCTCTGAATCCATCTCCGAGGAGCTATCGGGACCCAACAAGAGATATGCTTCGACAGGTACACTGTCTGCTCTGAAGGCCTTGTTTTCACTCCAGATTTTTCCATCTCCCACCCAAATGGCTGATTCACAGGAAGAGTAGTTTAATGTACAAACATTGTCGACAAATGGAAATGTAATGAAGAAAAGGATGGGCAAGATATCCTTCAAATATATGATGCCTAGTTAAACAAGATGGCATTGCACATTTCACATATATTATGGCTGGCTAAAAGACATGAGACTGCATAATTCCCATATATGATATAGAAACTAAACATGTGGCATTACAGGACATGTCCAAACTAAGCAGATGACATATATGATGTCAAAAGTAGGCACTGCAAGGCAACATATGCATGATATGACTAACATCATCATGCCAAGGTAGAGCAAACACCTTGGGGGGTAAATAGGAGTGGTCAGCGGCGTCTGAATCCGCCTCAGAACAGATATCTTCCTCTGGATACAATTTGGAGAGGGGTGGGGAGGGTTTGCCATTGAACCCACCATGGAGCGATGTCTGCATGACATTGTATTGCCGCGCAAAAATCTTCTCTTTTTCTCCACATGTTCAACATGACTGTGTACAATATCCGACGTGCATACGGAAAAAATATGGTGAGATTATGTAAGGAGAGCATGCAGAAATTTAGAGTGATGGTAACAACCAGTGGATCGACGTTTTTCCGTTGAACCAAAATAGCCCTAATGGATCGACGTGAATGTATAGTAATAAGTGATGCAACAAGTGTACAACCTCTTTGCCGTAGCCGTGTCGACCTCGGCATCATTAGGTTGGTCGCTGAAGCAGTTGAGGCAGAGGTGGCTGTCGGAGGTGTGGAGGAAGATCTGAGGAATCTGTAGACGGCGTCCAGGGCACTGCTCTGTTGTGATGGATCGTTCTGTCATTGGAGTAGCTCCAGTGAGCCGTAAGACGTCAAGGCTGAAGCAGCACAAGACAGACATCGCCAATCTCAAGTGGGATTCTAATAGCATCTCCAATAGATGATGTAAAATGGATGTAAAATTAACATCACCAAAAACCACCTGACTACAACAGATGAGGTAAAAACTGTTGACTCTGAACTTAACTGTCGAAACTGAAATTTACTGTGGAATCTGAATGCTACTGTCGAAACTGAACGCAATGGTAGCAGAGAGGCACTTGACATGTAGTTTAGGGAGGGCCTGCAGTTCATCTTCAACCTGCACCCCCCCTGAGCCGCCAGCCACCACCGGCCGAACCGCCGGCCCTAGCGCCGCCTCGCCGCCCCGAAACAACTCGCCACCACCACCCCGGCCAGCCCTCTAGGCCCCCCGCCCCCACCCTGACCGTCCCCGCTGCGGGTGGTTCTTCCTTAACTCCGGCGAGCCCCCGTCCCCGCTGCGGGTGGTTCTTCCTTAACTCCGGCGAGCCCCCCCCCCCAACCCCTGAAAATCGACTGACCCAAAAGTTGATTCAGTCGGCTGAAGTGTGGCTTAATCGGAGCAGAGCAGCAGCACGAGCGAGGAGGAGAGCAGCAGCAGCAGCAGCTGGGCGAGCGAGCGATCGAGCGAGAGCCGGAGCAGCAGCAGCAGATCCGGCTGGTATGGACGCCGCCACCGAAGGGGCCTCGCACTGGGGGAGAGCCACCATGGAGATGTTGCCCGCGGCACCGGCTTCAAGGTAGCTGCTCCATGGGTGTGCGGGATGGAGCACCGTCGGCACCGGGAGGTCGAGTTAAGGAGAAGGTGCGATGCGATGAGTGTACAACCTCTTTGGTGGCGCCGAGTAGGCCTCGGCTTCGTCCGAGGAGTCAGTGAGGATGCTGCGGTTCCGGTGGAGCAGGTTAAGGCGGCGCTGTGGGGATGGAGCAGCCGCGATAGACGAGGCGATCGTCGGAGCAGCTCCTTGGAGGTGGAGGACGGGGCGGCTGAACCGGCGGGACGGCGAGATGGACGACGGATCCTCATCTGGGGAGGTGGACGAGGGACGTCGAGCTATTGCGGTGGACGGCATCATCGGGGAAGAGGCTCCGGCTGGGCAGCGGTGACGTGGCGGACGGAGGAGGATGGGGTTTCGCGGCTGGAGCGGAGAGGTTATGGCGGCCTGGGATTTCGAATGGCGAAAAGGGGGCGATGGGAGGGGGTGAAGCATGACTTAGGGACGCGCTTTTCCAAAATGTAGTGTTACAAAAGTACCCCCACCGATTTGAACTAGCGGCCCTTTCGGCTCAGGGTTAGAAGGGGGATTTCGCGTGTCGGGATTTGGCAGCTGGAGGGACTTTTTGCGCGCGTTGTAATTTCGGGATAGCAAGGCGCGGGTTGTGAAGGCGCCAGTTTTGGGAGCACGATATCTAAATTTTCGGGATATAACAAGACGCGGGTTGAATTTTAGGGACAAGCCTAACGTGTAGTAATATTGTACTTGTACGTACCAAATCAATTCGCACTTTCCTCGGCCAAAAAGAAAACGAAAGAAATAAAACTATTCACACCACACAAAGAGAGAGTCTTGCCCCGTTTTACTATACAAATGCTATTCAAAGCTACTCCCTCCTTCCATCTATATAGGGCCTAATGCGTTTTTCGATGCTAACTTTGATCAAATATTAGAGCAATGATATATGACATGCAACTTACACAAAGCACACTGTTAAATTCGTCTGTGAAAGGTTCTTTTAATGATATAATTTTCACATTGTGCATGTCATGTACTATTAATCTTGTCAATAGTCAAAGGCGGTCTTAAAAATCTCATTACGCCCTATATAGATGGAAGGAGGGAGTATGAATCCATGTTATGTCCGATTAATTTTTTTTGCTTGCTGTATAATGCATGTAACCTACTCATACCAACATTTTAGTGCATTCCAAATGTCTATACTACCCTGCAATTCGAACTAAATTTGAATTCGTTTCTCTATTTCAATAAGAATCTACAATCATGATTGTTGCCAACTTCAACCATCATAGTTTCCTTGCTATCCGCCAGATATAAATCGGACGGCCTATAATGCAGGATGGCAGGCACACCATCATCAACAACTCCGTTTTTTTATAAGAGTAGAGATAAAATATATTAAATGTAGTATAACATGTTCATAACCACACCATGTGTATCACAGTTATATATATTCACACATGCGTGGGTTTGAAACACTATGATAAATTCTTCAAATATCCGAATTCTCTTTTTATAATGAAGTATATATGATCTCTATTCGTCTTTCACACCCACACAACCCTCTTATCTTTGTAGCTAGCGCTAACTTTCTCTTGTGCATGCACACGCCCGCATCCCTCTCACCCTCCCTCAACATTCTCTAGCTCCATCGCGCAAATTCGTCTTTTCACTTTAGGTCGTTCACCCACGGTGTGTGTAGGCCCCCCAGCTCCTTCTTTATGGCACACATCGATCGATATGCCTCTCTAGCCAGGTGTGCCTAGCACAAACACAAGCTTCCCCTCTTCTCTTGTCACCGTCCATGCCTCACTCCCACCACTCTTTTCATCATTCTCGTACTCGCACACTCCTCCCCCTCGATATAGTATGCCTCTCGTACCACCTCCTACATGCATCCCTCTCTCTCTATCCTTCTCCTCGTGCCTCATTTGCTTCTAACACACACATGCATGTATACCGATCGATCTCCCAACATATACCTAGATCAACTTTAACTACCCCCCATCGATTGACGTACCTCACAAGTTATGTCTATCCTTTCTCTAACAAAGGGAGATTGATCTTCCTATGTAGTTACGTCTGCTTACCACAGCCACATCGTCCCCCCTCATCATTCGTGCATGCCTCCTGACCCGTAACTCACACGCACGTGCACAAACAACAAGCAGCCATCTCCTCTCTTATTGATATTGCGGGCGTGCCCTCCGTTTGTCTAGCAAGCCTATCCCACCATTTGTTAGAAGCAACTCCACTACCACCCCCTCCAACACTCTAGCTCTGTCTCTCTCCCAACCTTATTCCTCTCCTGCACATATGCATGGATGCCGATCGATCTCCCTTAATACATGAGGCAGATCGATCTCCTTAATACATGAGGTAGGCCTCTCTCCTCCTCCACACATATACCAGCCATTGTACCTCTATAGTTAATTGGGCCTCCCTCTTCCCCCACCACACACCGATAGTCGAGCGCTGCAGGTAGGTATCCATGCCACAGAGACAAACTGCACATGTCCCATCTGACGTTCCAGTAGGCCAGCCACTCTATATCTTTGACGTGGGCACACACAAATTCGATGGCACTCTTTATTGATCACGCGCGCACACACGCACACATCATCCCTCTCTTCGATTCTATGGACACCTCAAGCCGATGATACCTCCACTCTCTTCTCGTGGATCGCCCCCTTATATATATGTTATATCCAGGACTCTATTTCACACACATTGCATATGTTACATTTTTTGATTGACCCCCCCCCCAAAAACTCTCAAGAACCCACACACTATATCTCTCTAGGTTTGTATCTCTCTCACACAACCCCACGTAGGTGGTGTACGTATACAAGAAGAGAATAGGTGCACCGTGCACGTACTCACGCTTCGTGCCCAGCCACACCCGCGCGGGTACACGGTGGAGCTCATTTCTTTACGAAATGGCAGCCCACGTGCTAATTTGAACGCCTGTAGCGGTTGTTTACCTAGGGAGGTCGTGTACCACGCGTGCACGAAACAAAGTTCGACTTGACGCGTTGCCGCATTATTTTTAAATAAAGTTATAGCGCTCAATGGCACGTACACAGAATATAAAACGATTTTTATGGAGAAAAAGGTAGTCCGCTCACTATATACAATGGAGCATGCCTGCCTGGTTTGTCGCGCTTCAGAGTATCTCACACAAGGCTGCGGTGGCCTCTCTCTCTCACTGTTGGTCACTGATCCGGCCGCATCCCGTCCGCCGGGGGAAAGGGAGTGCGGTGGCCTCTCTCTCTCTCTCACCGTTGGTCACTGATCCGGCCGCATACCGTCCGCCGGGGGAAAGGGAGGAAGTGCATCGTTTCACCGTTTGACGGCGCCGAGGCAGCACGTCCCGATCTGCGGTACACGTCGTTCTCTCTGACCAAGCTCCGGTGCGGCAGGGCCTACGCCACCTGCTCGCAGATTCCGCCCGCCGCCGCTCACCTAGTTACATCCCGACGACCTCCAGGTATCCCCTCCAGCCTTGCTCCACTGCCCGTCTTCCCACGTCGCTGCATGTGGATCTTCCATAGTTCTTTGCCCAAAACGTAGATCGTCCGGCGTACTTTCCATATTGCATTCTCGTCCTCACACCGTTTTAGACAAACACAACCGTGTTGTTATATTCCCTTAGGACAAGTAATATGCTTCTTTTTTGTCGTCGCATGTCTCATCAACCGTTATTGGCCAGTAATTGTTTCCTTTCTACTCGTTGCTATTGCGACCTTTTGGTGAACTGCACAAATCACTTTTTTCTTAAGAGTGTTTTGTGCAGTTGTACTAAAATGTCACACGGGCAACATCTCTACATTTCAGTGCGACTGCACAAAGGGAGATTGGTTTTGCTCTATCCTCCTCATCCAACTCCGAGCCTAATCTTCTCCAACTAGTTAGTCTTAAGAGAGACTGCAAAGGTGACCGGCTTCTATTTGTGTGTTTATTGTTTCATCAGCAGTCCTCTATTATCGTAATCACACTTAATATCTTTGGAACAGGGACGCTCAGCTCTATTTTAGTGGAACTGCACAAAATGATCGGAATGTTGCATGCTCCAGACAGCTACTTTTTTTCCCAACATGCTTTGTTGATTTAGACAGAGCTGGGGAGACGTTGCTGCCAATGAAAGCATGGATCAATTTTAATTTAACACCTTCTCACAACTCTGTCTTCAGTTGTGATGTAATTATTAGCTCTGATCTGCTAATAATTGACATGCATTAGCAAGGAAGTTAGTTTTTTATTGTTTCCGAAAGAGCATCGATGGCAAGACACGCGAAACAAAAGCTGAAAGCTCACACCATTGTACAATTTCATGTCGCTGGAAAATTATTTGTATAGTACGTCAATTATGTAAACAAATGATGGAAGCTTGATAGCATTGCCAGAAGCCTCTTCATCATCCGGGTCCATGTGCCATGCACAAAATTATACTCCTTCGTTCCTAAATATTTGTCTTTTTACAAATTTCAAACGGGCATATTTTAGAGTGTAGATTCACTCATTTTGCTTCGTATGTGTACTCCCTCCGTTCCTAAATATTCTATTCGTCTTTCTAGAGATTTCAACAAGTGACTACATACGGAGCAAAATGAGTGAATCTACACTCTAAAATATGTCTATATACATGCGTATGTGCCAGTCCATTTGAAATCTCTAAAAAGACAAATTGAGTAGTCACTCGTTGAAATCTCTAGAAAGACAAATACTCCGAAGTATATTTAAGAACCGAGGGGGTAGTGCACAACCGCATGGGAGACTCAGCCCGGTCGTTGCGCCGCATTAATAGTGAGTAATGAGCAATCAAATCATAAGCCCCACCTTTCCCACTATAAGTTGCTCTGAAGAAGCAACCATCAATACGCTCTTCTTTGAATCCGCTCATACTACTCCATCCATCACTGTTTATATAGCGCGCTTCAGAAAAAAGAAACGGAAATCTGTGGGACCAAGGCGACTAACGATCGGCCTGAAAAATAGCATTGGTAGTTATAGCACGGCGTCTATTACTAGAGGGAATAATGCGTACACACATGCATGCAGTGCTTCCACCCCGAGTACACACATGCATGCACTTACTCCACTCCGTAGTAGTACAGTACATGGAGAGAAAATTGTGGACTTGATTGCGGTTACCACGCCCTAATTAATTGAGCATTAAACCAAACGCGTCTAAAGTCTCTCTGGTCGTGGAAATGCATTGAGAGAAATGCATCATAATGAAGCGCGCCCTGTAAACTGTGACAGAGGGAGGAGTAGTATGAAGGTGCAAAACCAAGTACGCGTATGGCCAGTCGGTCAACGCACCTCCTCTTGGCATATCACTGACATGTGGGACAGGAGTGTGAGCAAACTGATCTCAATTGACGGCAAAGAGCCAACCCGTCATTCCTTGAGAGAGACAAGGATCGAGAACACACAGACAGGCTCGCACGGAGGCCAAGATATATTCGAGCATGGTTGGTTGATCGATATCATTCATTACATGTTGGGCTGCCGTTTTCCGCCCTTCTCCAGAACAAATGTGTACTTTATCAGAGATAAAAAAATAAGAGTACAGACGCTCCACCATGCGGTTCTAGTAGTAGTACTACTCGTACTACTGCGCTTGGGTCTTCGCCTCTTCATGAAGTCGAACAATGATGGTACTCCGCATGTTGGGTACTACAGTGTATGCCTCTGACAATCTGAAACCGAATGGACTGATGCATGTCCACCGAGGGTAGGTTGCATTAGTCAAAAGGCATAAGCGAGCTTCACCTTGTCCTGCAAGCTTCTCCTCGTTCTGCGAGTTGGCAGGACACACCAAAAAGTAGTGCTAGTCCAACTCCCTCCTTTCCGGTTAATATGGCTTAATCTTTTTGCGGGTAAATGAGAGAGCTTTATTCATATATAAGCATTCTTAGGACGATCAGCCAAGACACTGGTCACTAGGAAGCGAGGTACCCCGCAAAAAAAGAAGTAGGAAGCGAGGTGTTTCATCAAGCCAGCTCTCGGCCACATTCAAAGTGCAGCAAGCACGGTTTGCACGAAGATGTGCCGCAAGGTTTGCTGACCTATTTACATGCTGAATAACAAAAAAAAGAGGAAATATTACCGAGCGCTACTATTTGTAACAGGATATGAGCCAGAATTAAGCGAGAATTGTGGCGAGTGTTCCATGCAATCAACTCCCATTATCACATGCGAGAACCCTCGAAGAGAACCAAATGTGTTGAAGATTGCTTTATCACATTTTAAAATTATAATAAGAGTGCAGACGCTCCTCCATCCGGTTCCTAGTACTAGTATAGTACGTACCTTTATAGACTATAGTAGTAGTACTAGTAAACTTTGCGCTTGGCTGTTCGCCTATTCGGGAAGTCGAACAATAATAGCACTAGTAGTATAGTGTATGCTTCTGGCAATCTGACACTGAATTAACTGTTGCACGTCCACCGCCTGAGCGAGGGAGAGCTTGCATTAGTCAAAAGTTTCTCCTTGTCCTGCGAGCCACCGCGCGCAAGCTTCTCCCGTCCTGCAACCTTCTCCTCGTTCGGCAAGTTGACGGGACACAGCAAAGTAATGCTAGTCCATACTGCCTCCTCTCCGGTTAATATGGCTTAATTTCAAACGAGATAAATACACTGTCTGTCACTGTATATTTGTAAAAATACGGTCAGTGGACTTCATAATATGCTCATTGCGCTCAATATATATATATATATTCTGGTGTTTATACGGTCACTAGCTCACCCTGACTGAGTATGTGTGTGCATACACGTGTAGGTTGAGCACTTGAGCGTGACCGTGTGTGTTCCGTCGTGTGCTCGGACATGCATGCATTAGGGCGTCGCGCGCGTTTTTGCGTCCATGTGTACGTGTGACTATTGCATACACGTAGGGGGAGTACGTGTAGGGGCCACTAAGGAGTAGTCAAATCACACAGTAAGTTAGTCGGAAGAAGCAACCATCATTTCACTCTTGAATGACACGTATGCAATATAAAATGGTTGATATGGAGAGAAAAAGAAAACCACTATATATACACTAGCAGGAGCCTAAGCTAGAAGCCTGCTTGCTTAGGTTGCTCTCCTCACAAGCATAGAACGACGGGCCTGATCCCGCAGCTGGGGGGAGGGAACAATGTTCTGCGTAGACGCGGTCGCCATCGGCGAGGGAGAAAACCCACAGTCGGTGCGTCCCAATCGGGGGTCACCGCGGTATGGGCCGATGCCGCGTCCCAACCGCCCTTCTAGCTACAGCCCGACGTCCCAGGTAGTCCATCTTCCTTTTGGAGCCGGCTTGCTCCACTGCCGTAGCTCCATCTCCATGTCGATCTATCTCTACTTCTACCGGCTTCTACTTGTGATGAGTTTATGTCTCATGTACTAGTGCCAGTACTATTATTCTAATCACACTTCTTCAATATCTTTGCCATCAGGGATGCTCAGGTCGATTTTAGTGGAACTGCACAAAAGCATCGTATGATCCGAGGGTGTCAGCCGTCTTTCCTTCGACAGGTTCTACCTGGCCAGGAAATTAAATCATGTTTAGGATTTAGGGTTTAAGTCGTAGTGACCCCATCAGTAGTTTTTCTTTCGTACACGCTCTCACAACTTTTTTCTTTAGTTGTGAAGTAAATATTGGCGATGATCTGTGAATCATTGAGATGCATCAGCATACGTGTTAGTTTTCCTTTGTATTTGATGGAATGTTGTAACGGGGCAACCTTGGAATAGGAATGAAAATGGAGTGGAAAGTTTTTGTTTTTCCGGAGAAAAAATGGAAACAGAGAGAAACCAATGTTTCGTTTCGTTGGATCGCGCCATCGAGCAAAACCAACGTTTAAATCATGTCTTTCGTGTTCGTGTCTCACCCTCCTCCACGGCTTGACCCCACACGGTCGCTCGGCATGCCACTCACCGCAAACCGAGTATACGATAACTTTCCCGCCTGCTTGTCGATGGATCGCGCTATGGAGTACTAGCACTACTGGAAGAGATTGACGAGTTGGGGGAGGACAGCTAGCTGTAGCACGGACTCCCAATAACTTTTTACATGCATGTTGTAGCCGGCTATTGCGACCTTTGAACGCGGAGCAGCCGCGTGCACCCGGAAGCGGTGCGGGCGACGCTCTCTCGGCTGGCACGCCGCTTCAATGCCGGCGCCAGTGAGAGGTCGCGTCCGCTCTGGCCGGGCATGAATGCGGCACTGACCGTTTTGGGCGGGAAGCACGCGCGGGTGATGAAGAGGGTTCGGGTTGGTGAGGACCGGCCGTGGCAGCGGTCCGGACGTGCGCAAACAAGAGATGCTATATGTTAATATTGTTGCGTATATAATTAACAACGTAAATAATGTGCCAGTTGGACAAATATGATTGGAGATGGCGATGGAAATGGAATTTTACGTAAACACATATATGCATGTCCATGTCTATGTGTGTGTGCGCGACGACTCTCGCGACCTGGAAGCGGGGGTGTGTTTTTGATCGAGTTTTCTTTCTTGGTACGTTAGCAAATCAGTTTGTCTAATTCACATCTAGATGTTATTTAAGGATATCACATCTAACTCCCACAAGTATATAATGTAGCAACAAGAAACAAAAAAACTAGGGAAAAAATAGACCACAAACAGAGTGGACATCAACTTAGATGTGACATAACTATGTCACATCTAGATGTGTCCTAGACAGACCCTTAAAAAATTGTCCGCCAGTTTTCGTTTCTTTTTTCCGGGAACGCGCGTATTCTATTTAAAACCACTGCTATGGAGATATTTTTTACTCCATTATAGCCTCTTGTTTGATAGAGTTTCTCGCGTCTCGCTCTCTCACCCTCTCCATATATGTTACACGCTGGAGGCTCAGCGTTCATTTGCTAGGTTTTGCTATATTCACAGTCTCTCACCCTCTCTTCACCAGATCTAAACAAGACTGCGTTGGCCTCTTGTCTCTCTCTCCCCCCTCACAGCTGGTGAAGGAGGCGTCCGTATCCCGTCGCACCGGGAAGGGGAGGAGGTGCATCATTCACTCTATCGCCTTCGGCGAGGGAGGCAATCCACTGCCGGCTGCACTATTCTCTTTCACCCAGCGCATGTGCGGGAGGGCCACCGACCCCTTCTTCCTCGCTGCCGTACGTAGTGTGGGCAGATCCGGCCTCCCGCGGCATGCCTTGCCACATCCCGACGACCCTAAGGTATAAGTTTCTTTGAAACCGTCGTTGGTCTAGCTGCATGTGGATCTTTTTTGATCTGTAGTCGAATCTAGGTCTTGGTTCAAAGAGGAAAGAAGGGTGCGGTGGGCTGGAGCAAGAATCTAGGATGTGGTTCAATGAGGAAAGGAGGGGCGGAAAGTAGTATAGACTGGCTATCCAGGCGCTTTGTAGGTTGAAAAGGGAAAAAGGGGGTAACCCAGTACACACATCTGTAAGGAACCGATCTCTTTGTTGAAAAGGGAAAGAAACTGGGGCGTTGGGTAGTTTGTGCAGGACTAGATTTGCTGCCCTCACACAGGAAGAAGGTTCAAAGAGAACAAATATGGGACCAGCGCATATATGCTGCTTGGCTACATACTCTGCATCACCCATTTATACGTGTGGACGCACATGGTGCTGGCATGTCCCATACAGCTATATTGTTGTTGTTAATC
This sequence comes from Triticum aestivum, assembly GCF_018294505.1. NCBI lineage: Eukaryota > Viridiplantae > Streptophyta > Magnoliopsida > Poales > Poaceae > Triticum > Triticum aestivum. The sequence continues at coordinate 37,822,875 of NC_057808.1, read as the reverse complement.
TAAGAATGCCGCCGGAAAATTGAAGCAATGCCACTGTTAGAAGTAAATTACATTTTTTAACGAATGTTGTTTCAGGAGAATGTCTCTGTTAATATGAATCAATGCAACCGTTTTAGAAATGCTACTGTCCTACTTTGTTTTCCATCCAAGATAAGTTAGATGCTTCTTTCTGTCACCGTTTGTTTCATCCTCCTTTATCGGCAAGTAATTGTTTCCTTTTTTGCCTCTGTTAAAACAGGGCTATCGATTCAACTTGTTGCTATTGTGACATTTTGCTTCGCTACTCGAAACACTTATGTTTTAAGAATGTTTTGTGCAGTTCAACTTGAATGTCACACCGGTGACTTTGCTTAATTTTGGTGGAACTGCACAAAAGGAGATCGAGATTTGTTTCCAGTCTTCGTGGCGAGTTGTTTCAAATCTTGGTCTCAACCACATGATGTGCAGTGTGCTTTGAGATGTTGTGCTACTTGTTCTGGTACTGTTTTTAAATAAATGTAGAATTGAAGCTATTGTATTGCTGTCTTTTCCCATTAAGTAGTGAACAAAAATGGGACCAACCCAGACATGATGCTTGTTGCTTTGTTACAACAAATTCAGCATCACCCCCTTTATAAGCCAGTAATTGATGCCACTCTCAGAATTAACTACTGAATCTTATTTCAAAACTGCAACACTTGTTAGGGATTGGCGGGATTACCATTTTTGTGGCCACATGTTTCATCCTCCTTTATTAGCGAGTAATTGATTCCTTTTTTGCCTCTGTTTAAACAAGGATATCTATTCAAGTTATTGCTATTGCAACATTTTGCTTTGCTACGCGAAACACTTTGCTTGATTTCAGTGCAACTGCACAAAACGAGATTGGATTTCCTATTCGTGTTGGCAGATTCGTATTTTATCTTGTCCGTCTCATGAAAGGTCAGTACAGGCCTTCATCCACATGATTGTACAGTGTGCTTTGAGATGTTCTACTACTTGTATTGGTACTGTTTCAAATAAATGTTGAATTGAAGCTATTGTATTGCTGTCTTTTCCCATTAAGTAGTGAACAAAAATGGGACCAACCCAGACATGATGCTTGTTGCTTTGTTACAACAAACTCTGCATCACCCCCTTTATAAGTAGATGGAAGCACATACTTTTGCTGCGCCCACTCTCCCCTGGAACTGTTTATGCTTTTCGTTAATCTAATGCCGCTGGTAAAATTAAGCAATGCCACTCTCAGAATTAATTAACTACTGAATCTTAGTTCAAAACTGCAACACTTGTTAGGAATGGTACTATCCTGCTTTGTAGTTCTTTCTACATGTTTAACCAAGGTATTGTTAAGATAATGTCTCTGTTAAAATGAATCAGTTGCATTGTTTTAGGAATGGTACTTTTCTGCTTTGTCGTTCTTTATACATGTTGAAACAAGGCATTGTTAAGATAATGTCTCAGTCAATATGAATGAATCACACTGATGGTGAATTGCTACTCTCCTGCTTTGTTTCCCATTAAGATAAAGTAGATCAGTAGATGCTTTTCTTCTGGGAGTACAAGTCATCAACCATTATTTCTCAGTAATTGTTTCCCTTATACCTATTGTTGCTTACAGGGATATCAAAATTAAAGCTCGGTTTTATTCCGACTTCGATTTTAGTTGAACTGCACAAAAGGAGCCAATGTGTCCAAGGCAAACTACTGCATTCCTGGGTCCAGTTGGTCGTTCCACTTTGCAGAAAGAAGCAGTCACTGTTTGCGCTACATTATAGAAGGAATGACCGAGAAGCTTTACAGAGTATTATTAGACACCGGTGACATGACTAGTCTGCAGAGACCATTGGCAATTTAACCACACGTGGAGTGCCCTGGGCAAAAAGTGCCCAAACAAGTACAAGAAGCTACGACAGGACTCCACGATCATAGGCATTACATATTTTGAATGGGAAAAGCTTGTCAAAGTTTAATCATTGATGTTAGCAAGAAGACGTTAGTTTAATATATTGGAATTGGAAAACCTTGTCAAAATTTGCTCATTGATGTTAGCCAGAAGACATGCATTTGATATTTTTGAGTGGGACGCCCTTGTCGGGTGGTAGGTGCGACATATGCCAACGGGTGGCTTATCATTGTGGGAGCCAGTAAGACATCGCCGGTGCCTGGAAACGGGATGAGGCGAAGACATGCACGCCGGCGGATCTTACCCAGGTTCGGAGCTCTCCGTGGAGATAACACCCCTAGTCCTGCTCTGCGGGGTCTCCGCATGATCACTAGATCAGAACGAGTAGCTACAAGTGCTCCTTGAGCTGTTTGGTTCAAGGGAGAAGAAGAGCAAGGCTAGCTCTCACTTCCCTCTCTATATGGTGTGTGTAACTCTAAGAAGCCAACCCTTTGCATGGGTGCCCCGGGGGGTTTATATAGGCCTACCCCCCGGGGGTACAATTGTAATCCGGCTGGGTGCGGGTCCCAGTCGTCAGTGTCTGTGCTCGCCGGCTTCTCCGCCGGCCGTTGGGGCCCGCCGACTGGTGGGTCCCGCCGGCTGCCGGCTTCTTGGTCGACAGGCCCGCCCCACCGCCTGGGGGTCTTGTCGGCGGCTGTTTATTGTAGCCTCGCCCCTGATGACGAGGGCTTTATCGAGGTAAGCGTGGCTACAGTGTGCCGCCTCGAGGGCTCTCACTGTAGCCTTACCTCATCTTGTCTCCTTAATGTGGCGCATGTTTCGAGGGAGGGGGTAGCCGGCTTCTGGGGGCCGGCTACGCCCCTGGCCGACTGGGGGAGGCTGGGCCGCCTTCGTGCCTCTCTCTGGCTGAAGGGGCCCGCCGCCCGTGGGCCGTACTGGCATCTGTCGTGGATGACGTTGAGGCCAGCGTGGCTACAGGGCCGAGCCGGACGGGAGATGGCCGACCCGTACGGCGTTCTGTGGCCATGCCTGCCTCGGGATTCGGGGGTAGTGGGCTGCACTGTAGCCACACCCCGTCTTGTCACCGTTATGTGGGCGTAGTTTTGGTGGGTGCGGTCTTGGCCGGCTTCTTGGAGTCGGCATTCTTCATGGCCGGCTCTGGGGAGTCGGCGCTCTTCATGGCCGGCTCTGGGGAGTCGGCGTTCTCTATGGCCGGCTTCCTGGAGTCGGCCATCTCGTAGTTTTCTTGGGGGGGGGTTGCTGAGGATGGGTCGCCTTCTGAGAGTCGGCTCCTGGGGTAGCCGGCCGGGGGAAGGCGGCCCAATGCTTTGAATGCTTGAAGGCTCGAATGGCCTGATAATTTTTGAAGAGCCAGGGGTAGTCGGTTAGGCTACCCGTGGCCATTTACTCCGACAGCCCTTGGTGTGAGCAGCGTCGAGTGTTTTTTCCTATTCCTGTGTTCAGTTTAGAAGTAAATAGTTACTCTGCTGAGATATTCCTGTGTTAAGAGTTTGTTCTCAATATTGTCTATGTAATGCTAGGCCTTGTGTTTGATTGCAAAGTTGAACTTGGAATGTTGTGGCATGCGGCATCACGAGCTGTTCACCGTGCCTCCTGAGAATAATGCTTCGTATTGTTTTGCATGTCGATCTAATGCCAGTGATTTGCTTGTTAAGAAGATCATCCTCTTCTGTTGTTTCCGTGCTTAAAAAGTTCATCGTCTGATGTTTCATTCATAGCCTATACGACAAGTCGGGTAGGTTAGACGTGAAACCATATGATCTTCCGACCAACTCATGATATTAGGCCGTGATTGGATCATCGTTTTCCAACCAAAAACCGCTTGTAAAACTGACGCTTGTAAATTAAAGCAGATGGTCTCGGGCGAAGGCGCTTGGTTGGTCGATTTCGACTAGTAAAATATCGGAAGTACTTCACACACGATAAAAACGCCGAACAGCACTCGGACGATTGCTAATCCAGCCGTTAGCTGCTGTTTCAGCCTTGCCCATGGATGGCATGATACGCACGTCGTGCATGTATCGTCTGGTAATGTCATCCATATAGCAGTGCTCGTAAAATATACACTGGTCTCTCAAATTACATGCGTAACCCGCCGGTTTTACTTACAGACCTCGGGCCCTCGGTTTCATTACGCCTGTATTTTACGCGTTGTTTCTGATGACGAGTAAATTACACTTGTATGTTAATCCAGGTTTGAAATAAACCAGAGCTCCCAAGGGCGGCTTTACCGTTTCATGCTGTCTCAGTTTCTCGAAGGTGCTCATAGGTGTCCGATGATCCTGGCTTCCTGAATGAGCAGCGGGTGCTGTATCAGACCATCCGTAGGGCCCGCAAGGCCCTCTCCGTTATCCTTCGAGTTGTTGCGCTTGCCGTGGCGCCGAGCATTGTTAACATCGTCAACGAACATGAGGATTCAGGAGATGACTTTATTTTGACTGGATGACACTAGGGACCCACTAGGCCATAGCCGTACGTACGCAAGTGCCTCCTTATTATGTACAACTATATTTTTTTTTTTGCTTTCTCCTGGTTTCCTGACATCACGGTCCCACACCATTGTCAACCTATGTAGTCAATATAAACGAGAGAATTGCACAAGGTGCGGACGGCAGCTGGGACCAAGCAGCTCGAGCAGTATTTGTGTTTTTGAGGCGTGAGCACTGCAGAGTTTTTCTTGGCGATGATTTCGTTATTGTTCAGAGGAGAGCAGGGTATTAACTGGGCGGGCTGTGGCCCGTCTAGCCCATGCCAGATATCCAGCCCAGATACTAATTTTTTCAAGATGAAAATGGCTAGCCCAGCTATACGTCTTTTTGAGGAATACCCAGGCAAGGTCAACTTGTTATTCTTCGCCCCGCTGGGCTGCAAATCTTTCCTAGGAGGGATGCATTAGGCTTAACAGGAAAATGGGCTTTAAAAATAATAAATGGGATGTAATTATAAAAACTGGGCAGTAACTATAAAAAATGCACCAAACACGAAATTAGTTTATAAAATATTATTTATGGATTTTGAAAATCTTAAATTTTCATTGTTGCACGTGCAATGTTTCGTTGGATTTTTATGTAATACAAATTTATATTTAATCTGACTAGAAATTTTGGGATAAAAATATTTCGGATCCCATCAAAATGTGGGAAATTTTATTGAATTCTGTCTTCAACGGTTGGTTGAAATTATTAATCGTTGTCCTAGCTAGAAAATGGGTTGTACTTTTAACAAACTGTAAATGGGTTGTTGTAAATTCCATTAGAATTCAAAAATGGGATGTACATTCTTACAAAACGCAAATGGGCTATAAGTTCTCTGCCACACACTTGTGGGCCTACTAAGTGACGCGTCCCCTAAAAAAATAAGTTGACGCGTATGCAAGGCTTTGTCAACTTATTATAGTCAACACACGGTTCTAGCAGCAGCGGCCGTTGGATGTCTATCCAACGGATGTCGTGCTTCTTCTTCAATCTCGGATATTCTTAGCTTCGGCCACCCAAAAAATGATTCCTCCCCCTGACATCTGGGGCGCACCGTTTTGGAGGCTGACCTGTGGGCCTACTAAGTTGGAGCGTACCAAGGGCTTTGTCAACTTAGTCAATATAAACGATTCTAGCTTCAGTGACCGTACGATGTCCATCCAACGGCCGTAGTGCTTCTTCAACCTCTGGTCCTCTTGGTCCAGCCGGCCGTGCCACCTGCTCCTGCCTCCCGTGGCCGGCTGTGCTGCCGCAGAGGCCTCACCGCCCCCATACTAATCCCACTGCTGGCTAGGCCATCCCTCCACTCACCAACACCCCCTGTTATTCTGCGGCAACGGCAACCTCACACCGCAGCCGAACCAGTGAACCCTCGTACTCCGCTCCGTGCGGGCTTCCACTGCTGCGTCTTCCCCGGCTCTGCGTCGTCCCCTTCCTAGGCCTCGCCATCGTCCACCGCCCTGGTGCTCTCGGCGCGGCGTGCTCAACATGGTCAACGACCGACTTCCATCGGAAGAGTACTGTACGTGGAGAGGCTGACAGCTGGGTCCACGGCGGCCGCAAGGAAGTGCCTCCTTATTACGCGCAAAATAATTATTCCTCCACCTGATAGCGGGGACCCACCGGACGGGCCACCTTATGTCGTGAAAAAAACGTTTCCTCCCTGACTGTTGGGACCCACCGGACGGGCCACCGTATTTCACGAAAAAAACGTTCCCCCCGCTGCAGCTCGGACCCACCGGAAGTGCCTCCTTATTACGCACAAAAAAATGAATACTCCCCCTGCTAGCTGGGACCCACCTTGGTGGGAAGCTGACTTGTGGGCCTACTAAGTTGGCGGGGACGGAGGGCTTTGTCAACTTAGTCAATATGAACTATTCTAGCTCCAGTGACCGTACGATGTCCATCCAACGGCCGTAGTGCTTCTTCAACCTCTGGTCTTCTTGCTCCAGCCGCCCAAAGCAGCGCGGGTCGTGTCGCCTGCTCCTGCCTCCCGTGGCCGGCTGTGCTGCCACGGAGGCCTCACCGCCCCCTACTATTCCCACCGCTGGCCAGGCCCTGTGGCGACGGCAGCCTCACACCGCAGCTGAACGAGTGAACCCTCATACTCCTCTCCGCGTGGGCATCCACTGCCGCGTCTTCACCGTCTCCGCGTCGTCCCCTTCCTAGGCCTCGCCGTCGTCCACTGCCCTAGTGCTCTCGGCGCGGCGTGGTCAACGTGGTCAAGGAACAACTTCCATCGGACGTGGACTATACGTGGAGAGGCTGACAGCTGGGTCCACGGCGGCAGCAAGGAAGTGCCTCCTTATTACGCGGAAAATAATGATTCCTCCACCTGACAGCAGGGACCCACCGGATGGGCCACCGTATTTCGCGAAAAAAATGTTTCCCCCCTGACTGCTGGGACCCACCAGCTAGACCTTCGCACGCAAGGAAGTGCGTCCGGGCAAAAAAACGATTCGCCCCCCTGACTGCTGGGACCCACCAGCTACATCTTCGCACGCAAGGAAGTGCGTCCGGGCAAAAAAACCAAAACGATTCGCCCCCCTGACGCTGGGACCCACCAGCTACATCTTCGCAGGCAAGGGAGTGCCTGACAGTCGGGACCCACCTGGTCGAAGCGTACGTAGCGTTGTCATTCTGGTCGCGAACGTGTATGTACATATATACTGGTCGATGTAGAGGCGCGCACGTGTCATAGTAGAGGCACGTACGTGTCATAGTAGAGGCGCGTACGTGTCGTAGTAGAGGCGCGCACGTAGCATGTACACGTACGTACAGCGGCCAGGGTGCAAGAAAGAAAATACGGCCACGTACGTACATACGGGCAGGGTCTCGAACGCCTACTCGCGCATACGTACGGCGAGGGTTCGTGTGCATCGCTGGGTCAGAACGGAGAAACAGTGTCGTCGTCGTGTTCATGGGGAGGCAACGGAATGCGTCGTGTTCATGGGGAGGCAACGGAATGCGTCGTGTTCATGGGGAGGCAACGGAATGCGTCGTGTTCATGGGGAGGGGTGTGGCGTACCGCAAAACGGAGGAAACGGAGCTACTATGGTCGAAACGGGGGTCCTGTTGATCGGGAAGAGTGTGGCGTACCGTAAAACTGAGGAAAAGAACCTCCTACGGTCGAAACGGGGGTCCTGTTGATCGGGAGGGGTGTGGCGTACCGCAAAACGGAGGAAACGGACCTCCTACGGTCGAAACGGGGGTCCTGTTGATCGGGAGGGGTGTGGCGTACCGCAAAACGGATGAAACGGACCTCCTACGGTCGAAACGGGGGTCCTGTTGATCGGGAGGGGTGTGGCGTACCGCAAAACGGACGAAACGGACCTCCTACAGTCAAAACGGGGGTCCTGTTCATCGGGAGGGGTGTGGCGTACCGCAAAACGGGACTCCACGGGATATTGTTCATCTCCACCGTCGACCTCCTCCAGCCTTCACGAGCTACCGTCGACCTCCTCCAGCCTCCACGGGCTCCTGTTCATCCAGCCTTCACCGTGCGCTACTCCACCGGCTACTGTTCAACCACCCCTCCACGGGCACCCCTCCACCGTCTACTGTTCATCCAGCCCTCCACACCACGGGGTCCTGTTCAACCACCCCTCCACGGGCACCCCTCCATCGTCTACTGTTCATCCAGCCCTCCACACCACGGGGTCCTGTTCATCCAGAGGCAATGCCACCGCACACATTTCATCCAACCCCCCCCCCCCCCGCAACGCTCACTATTCATCCAATCGATCGGCTTCAGTTAGCAATAGTAGTGAAGGAATCGCTCGATTGGGTTCAGTTAATAGCCATCGATCGATCGCTCGGGTCCAGTAACGCGTAGCCTGCAGTGCAATCGCTCGGGTTCAGTTAGAGCCCAACGCCTCACTCGGGTTCAGTTAGAGCCAACGTCTCGCACACACGCGCGTACGTGTACGAGAGAAACGCGCATCGCTCGGCCCCCGACCTCCCACCATAACCGGGAACTCCCCGAAATTTTCCTCCCCCTCGCTTCTACCACGGTTTTTCCGTCATGGACGGCCCAAAGAATGTCATGCAGCTGCGTCTCTGGCCCGCCCAGGACGAAAAGCCCATTTTCTGTCATGATTTTTTGTCATAGAAGTAGGAGCCCACCACATCTATGATGATACTGGGTTTTGTCACAATTATCGTCATAGAAGTGTCATATGTATGACAGAAAAAAATTCGTTCGGCCCAAAATGTCACGGATGTGTCTTTTTTTGTAGTGAGCAGCTCGTCGCCAAGGAGGAGGAGCTCCGCCTTGCTGCGGGTACTTTTCTTGCGTGCTCTTTTTAGTGGGGGCATGCTAGCGCACCCACTGGGTGTAGCCCCCGAGATTCAGGCCAACTGCGTAGCAGTTGGGTCGAATCTTAAAATAGTACTTTGTTTCTGAATCTTTCTTCTGCAGCTGAGGTGCTGTCTTGGAGGACGCGGCTGATTCGGGCTGGCTTCCACTACGACCGGCTTGTTGCTGACGCCGGTCGGCTTGGAGCCGAGGTGGAGAGGGCGAGGGCGGAGGCTACGGGAGCTCGGCGGGCGCTCGACGAAGCCAAGCAGCTGCGGGAGTAGCTGGCGGGCGACAAGGACTGTCTTGAGGCCGAGGTGGAGCGCCTCAAGGCGGAGGCCGCCAAGGATGTGGAGGTGTAGCGGGCCCTTGCCGAGGCGGACCAACAACGCGGGAAGCTGGACGACGACAAGGTGTAGCTTCAGGCCGAGGTGGAGCGCCTGAAGGCGGTGGTGGCCACGGCGGAGGAGACCCGACAGGGGGAGACCCGGCGCCATGAGGAGGCCGTGAAGGCTGCCGAGGACAAGGATGCTGATTTGAAGGCGGCCCTTGCCAAGGTCGCCGATATGAAGAAGACGCTCCAGGAGCGTGACCGCACCATCGCCCGGGAGCGGCGCGGTACGTTGCTTGAAGCGCAGCACCTGGAAGAGTCCTTCTCCAGTAAGTGCTTTCCTTGGATTTTGTTGTTGCCGGGTTGGGACCCCGGCTTCTCATCCTTGGTGACTTTCTTATGACTTGTCTTTCTTCTTGACAGGGGCCTTCCTGGAGACACGCCAGCTGTCGGAGGAGGCGGTCCGTTTTCAGCGCGACCCACAAGGGATCGTCGGCTCCGGGACTGACCTGCACATGGCCTGGACCTTCTCGGAGATCGTTACCGCCGCCGAGGCTCGTCTGCGAGTCCTGGGCAATCAGATGGGGCGGCTCTCTGAGGACGGCGCGGCGATGACGGCGGCCCTCTGGCCGGGTTCCGTTGCACCGAGCAGCTTTACGCGGCTGGCGCGGTGGTTGGAGGCGGGGCCGGATCGGCTCCATGACTGGCGCGTTTCCGCCGCCCGTGCTGGTGCCGAGATGGCGCTCCGGTTTGCGATGTCTTCGCATCCGGACTTGTCACTGGACGCGTTGATGGGCCAGGGAGCCGGCTTAGAGACCCAGCTGCAGGCGGAGGCTGGCCGGATAGCTGCTCGGGCCAGCCACATCGCCGGGTTCGCCTACCACGACGAGTTCCGGCTGGAGCGGTCGGAGGATGGCGGAGTCATGCCTGTCGATGACTACGGCCTGCTTCTAGATGACCCGGAGGGCAGCTCCGAGGAGACGGGCGTCTACCGCGACGCGGACGCCGGCACCTCAGCGGACCCGGGAGCTGCGCGATCCGGCGATGAGAATGCCTGATTTTTAACTTAGTAAAAATTTCTGTTAGGTAGCAAGCCCACCCACCCACTGGGGGTTAACTGGGTGTAATGAACTCTGGCCTTCGGCCTGTTTCTGAACTTATGATGTATGAGCTGTGTGAATGTTTGCACCTTTGCTTTTCGTTTTTTCGAGCCGTTTTCATGTACTCTCCCCTTCTGGGCTTCTGCCCCGCGAGTCTGACGGCTGAGGCTCTGGTCCGTGACAAGGGGTTCGGCCTTTGAGAAGAGCGTGTAGTACTTAGGCTTTCGAAACATTGAGCGCGAGCGAAACACCCACTAAGCCGACTGGCGATGATCCGGCAGGGCCGGGTTGGCGAGCAGCCGGTTGTGCAGCAACTTAAAGTGGCGGGGCCGAGTTGTGCGACCCGGCGGTAAGCAGAAACTTCGTGGATGCCTGCGCTTTTGCCTTTCGTTTTTGGAGTCGTTTTCTCACAACTTTCACCCTTTGGGTCCCCCTCCCCCCCGCGACAGCCGAGGCTCCGGTTTGTGACAAGGGGTTCACCCTTTGAGAGGAGCGTCTGATACTTAGGCTTTCGCAACATTGAGCGCGAGCGAAACACCCACTGGGCCGGCTGGCGGCAATCCGGCGGGGCCGGGTTGGCGAGCAGCTGGTCGTGCAGCAACTTAAAGTGGCGGGACCGGGTTGGGCGACTCGGCGGCTCTTGACTTAGTCTTCGTGGCGTGCTGGTGCTTTGGTCTCATGTGCTTGCTAGCCAACAGCCGAAACTGGTTCTGCGGCTTATGGCATAGTGAGAGGCCGTGGCGATCCAACACGTCAGGAGCTGCTAAGGAAAAATGGCGGGTGGCCAAGCCGGCCAGCCCCTGATCCCCCGGGTCGAGCGAGTCGACCCGGTGGTCGGGTTGGTTTAAGAGGAAAGTCATGCACAAATGTAGGAAACACAATAGCTTGGTCGGAAAGGGCAGCCCCCGTGCATCATTCGAGGATCCTATAGTTTTCAGATGATTACAAAAGGCAGCGATACATACGTGCACGCGGCGAACTGTAAAACGGGCGGAGGAGCTCTGCATTCCACGGCCGGATTGTTTCTTCGCTGGCGGTGTCCCTCTTGCGCTTGTTTGACTTGCGGGCATCGATGAGGTAGTACGCGTTGCGATCACACAAGGCCTTGCTGACGATGAAGGGGCCCTCCCATGGGGAGGACAGCTTGTGTTTGCCGGTCTACTCTTGGACGAGCCGGAGGACAAGGTCTCCCTCTCGGAAAGCAAGGGGCTTAATCTTCTTGCTGTGGTAGTGCCTCAGGCCTTGTTGGTAGATGGTTGAGCGGCTGAGCGCTAAGAGGCATGCTTCTTTGAGCAGGTCGACGCCGTCTTCACGGGCTTCTTTAGATTCGACTTCGGTGTACATCATGACGCGCGGCGAGTCGAAATCGACGTCGGTCGGGATGACGGCTTCTGCTCCATAGACAAGGAAGAATGGGGTGAACCCATTTGACCGGTTTGGCATTGTTCAGAGACTCCAAAGGACGGCCGGCAACTCGTCCAGCCAGCTGCCGGGCGAACGGATGAGCGGCTCGACGAGTCACGGCTTGATGCCGGATAGGATGAGGCCGTTGTCCCGCTCGACCTGGCTGTTGGACTGCGGGTGTGCAACGGAAGCATGGTCGAGGCGGATGCCGGAGACGGAGCAGTACTGCACGAGCGCGCCCTTGGCAAAGTTGGTGCTGTTGTCCGTGATTATGTTGTTCGGCATGCCGTAGCGCACCGTGATGTTCTTGACGAACCGGACGGGCGTTCGCCCGTCCAGCTTCTTGATTGGCCTTGCTTTGATCCATTTGGTGAACTTGTCCACCGCCACCAGCAGATGCGTCATGCCGCCTCGAACGGTCTTGAAGGGTCACACCATGTCGTGTCCCCAGACCGTGAAGGGCCAGGCGATCGGGATGGTCCGGAGTACCGACGCCGGCTGGTGCCTGCGCTTGCTGAAGCGCTGGCATCCCTCGCACTTGAGGACGAGCGACTCTGCGTCTTCGAGGGCTGTGGGCCAGTAGAAACCATGGCGGAAAGCCTTGGCAACCAGGGACCGCGAGGCGGCGTGGTGCCCGCACTCGCCCTGGTGTATGTCGAGGAGGATCTCAATGCCCTTGTCTCGCTCGACGCAGCGCTGGAATACGCCGGTGGAGCTGCGCTTGACGAGTTCGTTGTTCATGATGTTGTAGGCGGATGCCCGGCGCTACACTTGCCGGGCTTCGATCTCGTCCATGCGGAGGACCCCGTGTTCCAGGAACTCTGAGATGGGCAGCGCCCATGATGGTGCCGTCACCACAGCGAAGACGGCTAGCATGGTAGGTTCTGGGGCGGCAGTCCCTGAGCCGGGTTCAGCAGTCCCCGGGCCGGGTTGAGGTGCGGCCGGGTCGGGTGGAGCAGTCCCCGGGCCGGGTTGGGGCACGGCCGGGTCGGGTGGAGCAGTCCCCGGGCCGGGTTGGGGCGCGGCCGGGTCGGGTGGGACGTGGATGGACTCGGAGTCCGGCGACGGCTTGACGGACGGCTTGTGCAGGTGCTTGAGGGAGACAGCGGACGGGATGGACTACTGGGACAAAGCGCTCTTGGCGAGCATGTCGGCCGCCTCATTCTCCGCGCGCGGGACATGGAGGAACTCGCAGCCTGCAAAGAATCCGGACAGCTTCTGGACGAGGAACCGGTAGCTCGCCATGTTGGAGTCGTGGGCGTCCCACTCACTGGAGCACTGCTGCACCACCAGGTCCGAGTCGCCATAGCACAGGATGCGCCAAATGCTGAGTTCCTTGGCAAGCCGGAGGCCACGCACAAGGGCTTCATGCTCGGCGACGTTGTTGGAGGCGGCAAAGTGGATCTGCAGTGTGTATTTGAGCCGGTCGCCCTTGGGGGAGGACAGCACGATGTCGGCCCCTAGGCCGAGTCGCATCTTCGAGCCATCGAAGTGCATGCGCTAGTGCGTCGAGTCCGGCGGCAATGGCAGGTACTGGGTCTCGGTCCAGTCGACGAGGAAGTCGGCCAAAGCTTGGGACTTGATTGTTGTGCGGGGCTCGTAGAGGATGGTGTGGCCGGCTAGCTCGAGTGCCCACTTGGCGACCCGACCAGAGCATCCCGGCACCCGATGATTTCGCCGAGAGGGTCCATGCTGACCACGGTGACAACGTGCTCTTGGAAGTACTGCTTTAATTTCTTGGCGGTGAAGTACACGCTGAGGGAGTCCTGGATTAAGGGGTCCTCGGGCGTTCGGACTATGGAACGTGGGCCGGACTGATGGGTCGTGAAGATACAAGACTGAAGACTCTTTCCCGTATCAGGATGGGACTCTCCTTGGCATGGATAGCAAGCCTGGCGTACGGATATGAAGATTCCTTTCTCTGTAACGGACTTTGTACAACCCTAGTCCCCTCTGGTGTCTATATAAACCGGAGGGTTAGGTCCGTAGAGACAATTATAATCATACAGGCTAGACTTCTAGGGTTTAGCCATTACGATCGCGTGGTAGATCAACTCTTGTAATACTCATATTCATCAAGATCAATCTAGCAGGAAGTAGGGTATTACCTCCATAGAGAGGGCCCAAACCTGGGTAAACATCGTGTCCCCTGTCTCCTGTTACCATCGACCTTAGACGCACAGTTCGGGACCCCCTACCCGAGATCCGCCGGTTTTGACACCGACATTGGTGCTTTCATTGAGAGTTCCGCTGTGTCATCGCTAGAAGGTTCGATGGCTCCATCAACCATCTACAATAATGCTGCTCTGAGGGAGGTCTTTCTCCCCGGCCAGATCTTAATATTCGGTAGCTTCGCACTGCGGGCCAACTCGCTTGGCCATCTAGAGCAAATCGACAGCTACGCCCCAGGTCACCAGATTAGTTTTCAAAATCTGGACTATGTCGCTGATATCCGAGGAGACTTGATCTTCCAACGATTCGCACCCTCAACCTCTGCTCTGGCCTTAGATCCGGAGCGGATCGCTGAGTCCGAAGACGGGCTCCCTGAGCACGCCGGACTACTGCGGCCATCAGGCCCATCGTGGGATAGCCGGAGGAAGTGGTGTCGCTGGCAGCCATCATGGAGCCGGACCCTTCTCTGGACACCGGCTTTGAATCCTCGGAGTCAACATCATGTGAGTTCGGCCAAGGAGTTTCCCTCTCGCCGCACTCCACGGGCTCTCTTCTCTCGGGCCAAACCTCGCTGTTAAGCGAGGCTCTAGACTTAATGCGATCCCTTGTCATTACAGAGGAGCAATATTCAAACTATGCCCAACCCGGACTAGGGGCTGAGAGCAGGGAATTTTACGCCCCACCCACCACCCACTTTATAGCCATTGTCGAGGATTTAACCGACATTCTCGATTACGGCTCCGAAGACATTGACGGTATGGACGACGATGTCGGAGAAGAGCAGGCCCAAAATCCGCCGTTTACCGGACGCTGGACGGCCACCTCATCGTATGACGTGTACATGGTGGGTACACCCAAAGACAATAGCGGCGATGACAAGGAAGGTCCAGTCATGGGCAAACCTCCTGAGATACAGCCAAAGCGCCGACGTCAGCGGTGCCGCTCTAAGCCACGCCACGGAAAAGACAGCAATACCGGCACAGGAGAAAACAATACTCTCGACGATGCCGAGGACAATGAAGACCCCGTTAATCCAACCTCCGAACAGGATGAATGGGAAGATGGGCGAATCAGCCCTGATGAACAGGCCGTAAACGAAGACTCGAAGGATAGTAACTACCGTCCGCTCTCGGAGGATGAGGTGAGCCTCGGCAACGAGGATTTTATCGTGCCTGAGGAACCTCTTGAGCAGGAGTGCTTTAAGTGCCGGCTAATTGCCACTGCTAGGAGCCTGAAAAAGAAGCAGCAGCAGCTTTAAGCTGATCAAGATATGCTCAATGATAGATGGACTAATGTCCTGACAGCCGAGGAATACGGCCTCGAGCGCCCAACCAAAAGGTACCCGAAGCGCAAATTTCTACCTCAATTCGATGACGAGGCACTCGAGCCCGTACCATTAGCGCGTAATACGGCTGATCGACCACCCCGTGGCTGGGATAAAGTGGCAACTCAAGCCGAACACCAGCCTGCACTACCTCACCGCAAAGGTAGAGATAAAACAGCTTGGGGATATACATATGACCTGCGGCAGGACCTGGACAATAGAGCAGGTCAGACCAGATCGATCTACGGATCACGGGGGTGTGCCCCGACACGTGACAATGGCTACCTAGCCGGACGCGACAAGCATAACCATGCCCGGGCCAAAAACCGCAGAAGGACTCCATCCAAACTACGTTGCGACGCGGCCCGATATAGAGGCGCCACACACCCGCTTTGCTTCACTGACGAGGTAATGGATCAGGAATTCCCAGAAGGGTTTAAACCCGTAAACATCGAATCATATGATGGGACAACAGACCCCGCGGTATGGATTAAGGATTTCATTCTCCATATTCATATGGCCCGCGGTGATGACCTTCATCCCATCAAATACCTCCCACTAAAATTCAAGGGACCAGCTCGGCACTGGTTGAACAGCCTGCCTGAAAACTCCATTGGCAGCTGGGAGGACCTGGAAGAAGCCTTCCTCGACAACTTCCAAGGCACATATGTCCGACCTCCGGATGCCGTTGACTCAAGTCACATCGTTCAATAGCCCGGAGAGTCAGCCAGGAAATTCTGGACCAGGTTCCTAACTAAAAAGAACCAGATCATCGACTGTCCGGATGCCGAAGCCCTAGGGGCCTTTAAGCATAGCATCCGCGACGAATGGCTCGCCCGACACCTCGGGCAGGAAAAGCCGAAGTCCATGGCAGCCCTCACGGCACTTATGACCCGCTTCTGTGCGGGCGAAGATAGTTGGCTAGCCCATAGAAATAATAATGCAAGCGAACCTGGCACTTCCGAAGCCAAGGATAGCAACGGCAAGCCCCGACGCAACAGGCATAAGCGTTGAAACAATAGCAACAATACTGATGACACGGCGGTCAACGCCGGATTCAGTGGTTCCAAGTCCGGCCAGGGGAAGAAGCCCTATAAAAGAAACAATCCGGGCTCATCCAGCTTGGACCGCATACTCGATCGTCCATGTCAGATCCACGCGACCCCGGATAAACCAGCCAATCATACCAACAGAGACTGTTGGGTTTTTAACAGGCCGGCAAGTTAAATGCCGAGAACAAAGAGAAGGGGTCGCAAAGCAAGGACAATGATGAGGAGTCCCGTCCGCCGAACACAGGAGAACAGAATAAGTTTCCCCCCAAGTTAAAACGGTGAACATGATATATGCTACCCATATCCCCAAGAGGAAGCACAAACACGCGTTCAGGGACGTCTACGCTGTCGGTGTCAAAACCGGCGGATCTCGGGTATGGGGTCCCGAACTGTGCGTCTAAGGCCGATGGTAACAGGAGACAGGGGACACAATGTTTACCCTGGTTTGGGCCCTCTCTATGGAGGTAATACCCTACTTCCTGCTTGATTGATCTTGATGAATATGAGTATTACAAGAGTTGACCTACCACGAGATCGTAATGGCTAAAACCCTAGAAGTCTAGCCTGTATGACTACGATTATCATTGTTCTGATCCGGACCAAGCCCTTCGATTTATATAGACATCGGAGGGGACTAGGGTTGTACAAAGTCGGTTACAGAGAAATGAATCTTCATATTTGGACGCCAAGCTTGCCTTCCACGCCAAGGAGAGTCCCATCCGGACACGGGTAGAGTCTTCGGTCTTCGTATCTTCACAGCCCATCAGTCCATCCCATGTCTAACAGGCCGGACGCCCGAGGACCCCTTAGTCCAGGACTCCCTCAGTAGCCCTAAACCAGGCTTCAATGACGAGGTATCCAGCGCGAAGATTGTCTTCGGCCTTGCAAGGCGGGTTCCCTTCTTCAAAATAGTCTTTGAACGCAAAGAATGTATCCGGATCTGTAACATAAGCACCACACACAACCGCAGAGAGTATAATATTCCACGAGTCTAATCTGCTGACAACTTTTTGTAATGTGACATCACGTCTGCCCGGTCATTCTTTCGAACCGTTTTCGTCTGCCATTCCATGTTTTGAGACGCGGTTTTCATTGGCACGTCTTGTCGAAGCAGAGATCGTGTCCCCTTATTGCGGGATTCTCATCAATACGGGCGTGGGTAATCCAACCGCGCCGCTTGCACAGCCCTTGGGAACAGGCAAGTGGGGAGGCACTTGATATTCACTGCTTTTATAAGGAGATAAGGATTTCCTTTCTCTACCCACGCCTTCTCTCTTTCTCCGCCCGTTCATTCTCGAGCTCCAGCGCCCAAGTCCTCATCTTTTGACTCAGGAAAGCACTCAACCATGTCCGGATCTGGAGGGCAAGGCAAATGGATGGCCTCCTCCGTTAAGGAGAAGGACATCACCAAGCTTCAGGAGGCCGGATATCTGGCAAAAGAAATTGCCCACCGGCTTCCAGCCAAGGGGCAAATCGTCCCCACCCCGAAGCCCAACGAGAGGGTGGTTTTCATCCCCCATTTCGTCTGTGGGTTAGGGTTTCCTCTCCACCCTTTCGTCCGTGGACTTATGTTTTATTACGGGCTAGATTTCCATGACCTAGCCCCGAACTCTTTCCTCAACATCTCGGCATTCATTGTCGTGTGTGAGGCCTTCCTCCGCATCCAACCCCACTTCAGACTATGGCTCAAGATCTTCAACGTGAAGCCGAAGGTGGTGGATGGCCAGCACGCGGAGTGCGGGGGCGCCATGGTGAGCAAGCTGCCCAATGTCACATGGCCCAAAGGTACCTTTGTGGAGACCATCAAGGAGTGGCAGAAACTGTGGTTCTATATCACAGAACCCCACGACTCCACCTGGGACGCGGCTTCCGAATTCAAGTTCGGAGCTCCAATGCGACTCACCTCCTGGATAGAGAAGGGCCCAAATTGGTCTTCGTCGGACGAACAGATAGTGCTGCAAACGCGCGTCCAAAGCATGGTGGATAAAAACATCAAGCTCGTCGACGTGATCCAGTTGATGCTGGTTCACCGGATCCTCCCATGCCAAAGCCGAACCTTCCCTTTATGGGAATTTCATCTGGAGAAGCACCAAACCTTGGAAAGGCTCTTTGGTACTACTCACGAAGATGCCTGGAAGTTGCTCTTTAAGGGCACTGAGACGCCGCCGGCCATAGACTCGGACCGCGGGCGCGATCTCGCCCATCCTGCCAGTGCGGTAAGCCTTTCACGTCTCAAGGAGCATCCTCTACTTGCTTACTCAAGGAGGATATCTAAACTTTACTATTTTGTTTTCTCAGGTATGGGCAAAGAAAGCGGAGCGAATTCGATGTCCGGCTCCGCTGCCCGAGGAACCAGTCATCCCGCTCCTAGCGAAGATGCTGGTTCCGGCGCCCTACAAGGCGCCGGAGAAGAAGGCCAAGGGGGTCTGGAGTGGCCCCCGCCGCAAGGGAGCTTCGGACGCATCGTCCGAAGACAAGACTCACTCCTCTGCCACCGAAGACGACAACGAGGAGGAAGAAAATAGCTCGGGGAAGGAAGAAAAGGGCGGCCTCCACAAATCTGGAGGCAGAGGCGCCCAAGAGGGGGAAGGGCCCCCTTGCAGATAACTCAGCATGGGATGTTGAAAGCAGCCCCGAGCGACCCCCCCCCCCGAAGCAAGCCCCTAGCCGCATCGTGTGTACTAAAGACCCGTATACATCCGTGTATCCGGCCTCTCCTCTTCATGTTATTAATATGCTAAATTATGCTATTGCAGTCCGGCCCACGATAGCTCCCAGCGATCCTCGTCAGGGGGTTCGCTGGATTCGAAGGCGATGGCCAGCGAGTCACCGCCGGCCGCTCACTCTCCCAAGGCCAAGGGCGACGACGAGTTGCTGTCCCAAAGGACCTTCCCAGGCCAGGGAGAGGTTCAGGAGGCTGTCAGGGTGGCGCCAGAGGGCGGAACCTTGGCCGCCGGACACATGGGGGAGCAAATCCCCATGGAGACTGGCGATGGGGGCCATGTTCAGTTCGGCCCCCAGCCGAAGACGGTTCCGGAGATCTATACGGCTCCAAAATCTGGCGAGCAGCCTCCTTCGAGAGAAGGAGGTGTGCCTATCCCGCCGGTGACCTCTGTCCAACCAGAGGCACCGGATAATCTGCTGGAAGCACTACTAGGCGCTTCCATTGTAGAGGAACACCGTATCCTTATGGGTACGGTGGTTGAGAGGGTTCAGTCCGTCAAGAGCGGACTGACCGAAGCTTGCACCAGCCTGCTGACAGGCTTTCAGGTAAGCGACACAAAAGAAAAAGTATTAGTATAGACAGTAGCCCCTGAGACACTGTCCGGTGTTCGCAAAGAAAAGCCGGACAGAGGATCAATTTATTTTCACAGGGAACTAACTAAAAGATGTCTTATATAAACAGGCATCATTGCTGGCCGTAACCTCTCATGTTGTGGAGGTCTCCGGACTAAAGCAGAGTCTAGAGCAGGCCGAAGAAGAACTCGGCCTTGTAAAAAGGCAGCTTGAGGACAAGCAAGGTATGTTGTGGCTTGTTGCATATTCGAAAAGGGTAATTGGTGTGTGTGCTGACCGAAGTGCCATGATATTTGTAGGAGCGGCGACCGAGGTCGAGGTCCTTAAGAAGGCGCTGGCCGAGGCCAAGGAGAAAGCTGCCAAGGAACAAGCCACTCGTGAGAAGCACGAGGCCAGGCTTGATGAGGTCCAGCAGGAACTCCAGGATGCCGTGAAGAAGTGCGAGTCCTTGGAATGCGATGTTTCGGCTCAAGAGATCGAACTCGCCAAGGCTCGTCAAAGCGCACAAGAGGCCCGGGCCGAAGCCCAAAGCGCCCTCCAGGAGATCCAACAGGCCAAGAAAATCGTCGCGGGTAAGGCTTTTATTATGCAAAGCAAGTATGTGAAGGAGAGGTATCTCTTACTGACCCAGATTTTGAGTTCTCCAGGGGCGTTTGCGGATCTGCCGCGCAGTGTTTCTGACGCTGCGGAATTCTTCCGAGCCGAAGAGGGGAGCTCAACGGAGAAGCTATTCTGGTCGCAATACCTTGCGCCAGAACATCCGGTGCCCTTTAGCGACCAGCTAAAACAGTTGGTCGAGCTGCATAGGGTGGCCGAACTAGCCATGAAGGATTTAATAATCTGACTGTGGCTTGCCGAAGCTATACCCAGCAGCTACTTCGGGCTCGTGAAGCGGCTGGTCAACGCCTGCCCCCGACTTGACGTTATCAAGCGTTCGGTCTGTATCAAGGGTGCACGGATGGCCTTCGCCCGCATCAAGGTGCAGTGGGCGAACATGAACGCGGTCAAGCTCGCGACCGAGGGTCCGCCCGAGGGCAAGGAGCACCACATGCCTGAACTATATTTTGGCAATGTCCTGGAGGGATCCCGCATTGTGGTGGCGCAGTGCGCCAAGGATGTAATCTTTGAATGAGTACATTTGTACTATCTTGCCCTGTATTATGGAACAAGTTAATTTATGTAAGATAAATGTTTGTTTAATACTTTACCTCCTGTGCGGCCGTGTTTATGAAATTCTGAGAGTTGGCCAGTCGTCGGCTTCAGCCCCCACGTAGATAGTAGGGGGTGTTTGGGATGGAATCTAGACACTCTTTATCCAATTGTTTGGTCCGTGAAGGAGGTGTTTAGTGCAATGAACCAGGCAATCGGACTATGTGGCTTTATTACCCTCACTTAGCCATAGGAGTTTGACAATGAAAATTTAGGCGCAGCCCCTAGTATCTAGACTAGGGTGCTGTAAACACCTGATCGGGCAAGAACCGATCCCTCGCATAATGCGGAAAAAATCGCTAAAGATTTGAAACCTCCGAAGAGCTGACCGGCTCTCACCACATCATGACAGTCAGTTTTCGGCTTTCTCTACTGAGGTGCTCATCCAGATAAACCAGGACACAATCGCAGTAGTTCTCCCTTTACTACCCTAGCCGATATAGCGGAACGTAAGGTAGTAACCACAGGAGCCGGGCAACCCAACTATTGACCAAAGACATGATTCGGAGCCAATGCATATAATGCTAAATTCGGGGTGCCGAACTATTGTTATAAAAGGTGTTCGGACTTTGTTACCGTATTATAGGTCGCAATGAAGCCCCTGGCAGATAAAGCGTACCAAGGTGTACGTGCGCAACTTTGAGAAGATTACCAAAGAAAGGAAAAAAGAAAGGGAACAGTAAGCTAGTGCCGCGAACTGTTTCCATTATAATTTGGTAATACGTCAAAGCGTATTCGTGCAATAAGCAAAAGGCTATTTAACATGCCACAACCAAGGGAGAGCTGCGTGTGGGTCCTAGAAACAGGTACAATGATCGTTAAAGAGACCACCTAGAAATTCCCCTATACGTCCATGTTGCTTGCCACCTTGGTGTATCCGTCCTATCGAGAGGACCAATGATCAGGTCGTTGGAAGAAACCTACAGAAAAGAAACCTGAAAGGGTAAAAAGAAAAAAATTGAAAGTATGTGTGTCCGGGGGCGGTCGAGCCGTAGTGTGGACCACAAGCTAGTTATGCCTCCATCTATGCCCATGGTATTTCGAGTGCGTAGTTATGTACGCGTGGTACGAATGCCGCCACTTTCTTGGGACTGGGACGGAGGCCAATTTGCTAATCGAGCTCTTGACAAGCTGCGCTGTCCTGCTGCAGAGTAGTCCGGACTCGTTTGACAGTGTCCGGGAGTTCGGCCGACGAATTAAGGTTCTGCTTGAGAAGGCCGCTCTGTACTTCTGCTACTAACGCAGCAGTGTGCTCCTCTGTACGGAGGGAGTGTTCCGTATTTCCATTGACTGTTATGACACCGCGTGGTCCGGGCATCTTGAGCTTAAGATAAGCATAGTGTGGCACCGCGTTGAAGCGCGCAAATGCAGTTCGTCCCAACAGTGCATGATAGCCACTGCGAAAGGGGATGATATCGAAGATCAACTCTTCGCTTCAGAAGTTGTCTGCAGATCCGAAGAAAACCTCTAGTGTGATTGAGCCCGTACAGCGAGCTTCTACGCCTAGTATGACTCCTTTAAAGGTAGTTTTGCTGGGCTTGATCCTTGAGGGATTAATGCCCATTTTGCGCATTGTGTCCTGATAAAGCAGGTTTAGGCTGCTACCTCCGTCCATTAGGACCCGCATGAGGTGGAATCCGTCGATAATTGGATCGAGGACCAGTGCGGCTGACCCGCCGTGACGGATACTAGTTAGATGGTCTCTGCGATCAAAGGAGATCGGACAGGAAGACCATGGGTTGAATTTTGGGGTGACTGGCTCCATCGCATAGACGTCCCTGAGTGCGCGCTTGCGTTCCCTCTTGGGGATGTGGGTAGCGTATATCATGTTCACCGTTTTGATCTGAGGGGGGAACTTCTTCTGTCCCCCTGTGTTCGGTGGCCGAGGTTCCTCATCATCATCCTCGCTTTGCGACCCCTTTTCCTTCTTCTCAGCATTTAACTTGCCGGCCTGTTTGAAAACCCAACAATCTCTGTTGGTGTAGTTGGCTGGTTTTTCTAGGGTGCCATGTATCTCGCACAGACGATCGAGTATGCGGTCCAGGCTGGATGAGCCCGAATTGTTCTTATTGTATGGCTTCTTCCGCTGACCGGACCTGGAGCCACTGACTCCGGCGTTGACCGCCGTGTCATCGGTATGGCTGGCGTTGTTTCGACGCTTATGTATGTTGCGTCGGGGCGTGCCGTTGCTATCCTTGGCTTCAGAGGTGCCAGGTTCGCTTGCATTATTATTGCAACGGGCTAGCCAACTATCTTCGCCCACGCAAAAGCGGGTCATAAGTGTCGTAAGGGTTGCCATGGACTTTGGCTTTTCCTGCCCGAGATGTCGGGCAAGCCATTCGTCGTGGATGCTATGCTTAAAGGCCGCTAGGGCTTCGGCATCCGAACAGTCGACGATCTGGTTCTTTTTAGTTAAGAACCTAGTCCAGAATTTCCTGGCTGACTCTCCGGGCTGTTGGACTATATGACTTCAGTTATCTGCATCTGGAGGTCGGACGTATGTTCCTTGGAAGTTGCCAACGAAGGCTTCTTCCAAGTCTTTCCAGCTGCCAATGGAGTTTTTGGGCAGACTGTTCAACCAGTACCGAGCTGGTCCTTTGAGTTTTAGTGGGAGATATTTGATGGCGTGGAGAACATCACCACGGGCCATATGAATATGGAGAAGAAAATCCTCGATCCATACCGCAGGGTCTGTTGTCCCATCATATGATTCGATGTTTACGGGTTTAAACCCTTCCGGGAATTCATGGTCCATTACTTCGTCAGTGAAGCAAAGAGGGTGTGCGGCACCTCTATATCGGGCCACTAGGCTTGTCACGTCCGAATAGGTAGCCATCGTCACGTGTCGGGGCACGTCCTCGCGATCCGTAGATCGATCTAGTATGTCCTGCTCTATTGTCCAGTTTCTACCGCAGGTCGTAGGTATGTCCCCAAGCTGTTTTATCTCTGCCTTTATGATGAGATGGAGCGGGCTAGTGTTCGGCTTGAGTTGCCGCTTTGTCCCGACAACGTGGTGGTTGGTCAACCGCATTGCGCGATGATGGTACGGGCTCCAACGCCTCATCATCGAACTGAGGTAGCAGTTTACGCTTCGGGTAACTTTTGGCTGGACGCTTGAAGCCGTATTCCTCGGCTGCCAGGACATTAGTCCATTTGTCGTTTAGCAGATCTTGATCAGCTTGAAGCCGATGCTGCTTCTTTTTTAGGCTCCTTGCAGTGGCTATTAGCTGGCGCTTAAAGCACTCCAGCTCGAGAGGTTCCTCAGGCACGATAAAATCCTCGTTGTTGAGGCTCACCTCCTCCTCAGAGAGCGGAAAATAATTACTGTCCTTTGAGTCTTCGTTTATGGCCTGTTCATCAGGGCTAACTTTCCCGTCTTCCTGTTCGTCCTGTTAGGAGGTTGCCGCAACGGGGTCTTCATTATCTTCGGGACCGTCTGGAGTGTTATCTTCTCCTGTGGCGGTGTTGCTGTCTTTACTGCGGCGTGATTTAGAGCGGTGCCGCTGACGCCGACACTTTGGTGGTATCTTAGGAGCGTCATCCTTAACTGGATCTTCCTTGTCATCGCCGCTGTTCCCTTTTAGTGAATCCACCATGTATATGTCATACGAGGAAGTGACCGTCCAACATCCGGTAAATGGCGGGTTTTGGGCCTCTTCTTCTCCGGCATCATCGTCCATATCGTCGATGTCTTCGGAGCCGTAATCGAGCGTGTCACTTAACTCCTCGACAGTGGCTATGAAGTGGGCGGTGGGTGGGAAACGAAATTCTCCGTCATCAGCCTCTAGTTTGAACTGGGTATAATTCAGCTATGAGTCCCCTGATAAGGATAGACTTTTTAATGAGTTTAGCATGTCGCCCAAGGGCGAGTGCCGGAAGATGTCCGCGGAGCTGTATTCGATGATCGATGACCGATCAAGCTCGACGTACGCGGATACGCAAGGTTCGGAACCTGTATCTGAAGACATGTCCATGGTTCCGGTGGCACAGACGTCACCTGAAATTAGGTTCGTGTGCAGCTCCAATGCTGCTGAGTCTGTGGTTTCCGCGGCGGGGTTGAGCTTCCCGTCCTCGGATGGTGCAATCTGCTCCGGATCTAAGCCCAGACCAGTTACAGGCACTATTTCCTGGGTGTGGTCCGATGACAGATTTACGTCATGTTCATCGTGGTGGCAAGGAGCGGCTGCCGTGGTCTCGAATCCGTCGAAGAACAAGTCTCCGCGGATATCCGTGACGTAGTTCAAGCTCCCGAATCTGACCTGATGGCCAGGGGCGTAGCTTTCGATTTCCTCCAAATGGCCAAGCGAGTTAGCCCGCAGTGCGAAGCCGCCGAATACGAAGATCTGTCCGGGGAGGAAGACTTCCCTTTGGACAGCATCGTTGTAGATGATTGAAGGAGCCATCAAACCTTTCGACGACGGCACAATGGAACTTTCAATAAAAGCACCAATGTCGGTGTCAAAACTGGCGGATCTCGGGTAGGGGGTCCCGAACTGTGCGTCTAAGGTCGATGGTAACAGGAGACAGGGGACACAATGATTACCCAGGTTCGGGCCCTCTCTATGGAGGTAATACCCTACTTCCTGCTTGATTGATCTTGATGAATATGAGTATTACAAGTGTTGATCTACCACGAGATCGTAACGGCTAAAACCCTAGAAGTCTAGCCTGTATGACTACGATTATCATTGTTCCGATCCGGACCAAGCCCTCCGGTTTATATAGACACCGGAGGGGACTATGGTTGTACAAAGTCGGTTACAGAGAAAGGAATCTTCATATTTGGATGCCAAGCTTGCCTTCCACGCTAAGGAGAGTCCCATTCGGACATGGGTAGAGTCTTCGATCTTCGTATCTTCACAGCCCATCAGTCCGGCCCATGTCCAATAGGCCGGACGCCCGAGGACCCCTTAGTCCAGGACTCCCTCATACGCGATAGAGCCAGTCGCCCCAAAATTCAACCCATGGTCATCCTGCCCGATCACTTTCGATCGTAGGGACCATCCGACCAGTATCCGTCATGGCGGTTCAGCCGCACTGGTCCTCGACCCAATCATTGATGGATTTCATCTCATGCGAGTCCTCATGGACGGCGGCAGCTGCCTGAACCTGCTCTATCAGGATATAGTGCACAAAATGGGCATCGATCCCTCAAGGATCAAACCCACAAAAACTACCTTTAAAGCAGTCATACCAGGTGTAGAGGCCCGCTGTACGGGCTCAATCACATTGGAAGTTGTCTTCGGATCCCTGGACAACTTCCAAAGCGAAGAGTTGATCTTCGATATCGTCCCCTTCCGCAGCGGCTATCACGCACTGCTCGGACGAACTGCATTTGCTCGATTCAATGCGGTGCCATACTATGCTTATCTTAAGCTCAAGATGCTCGGACCACGCGGTGTCATAACAGTTAACGGAAACAGGGAGCGCTCCCTCCGTACCAAGGAGCACACCGCTGCCCTAGTAGCAGAAGTACAGAGCGGCCTTTTCAAGTAGAACCTTAATTCGGCGGCCAAGCTCCCGGACACTATCAAACGAGTCTGAACTACTCTGCAGCAGGATAGTCCAGCTCGTCAAGAGCTCGACTAGCAATTTGGCCTCCGTCCCAGTCCCGATCAAACGGCGGCGCTTGTGCCGCGCGTACATAACTACGCACTCAAAATACCATGGGCATAGACGGAGGCATAACTAGATTGTGGTCCACCATACGGCTCGACCTTCCCTCGACACACATACTTTCACTTTTGTTTTTCTTTTTCTTTTCAGGTTTCTTTTCCACAGGCCCCCCGTGGCAGCCTGCTCATCGGTCCTTTCGAAGGACGGACACCTCAAGGCGGCAAGTAGCACAGACGTCTGGGGGAACCTTTGGATGTTATTCTCGACGGGCATTCTACCTATTTTCAGGACCCGCACGCAGCTCCCCCTTGGTCTTGGCATGTTAAATAGCCAGGTTGCTTATAGCACTACTTGTACAAATACACTTTGACGTATTAATCAAATTATGATGGAAACAGTTTGCGGCCCAGCTTTTGTGGCACTAGCTTACTACTTCATTCCATTGCATCATTTTTGTCGATTGCACCCGTACACTTTGGTACGCCTTAATTCACCAGGGGCTTCATTGCGCCCCATACTATGGCAACAAAGTCCGAACACTTCTACAGTACGGTTCGGCACCCCGAATTTTAGCATTATATGCATTGGCTCCGAATCATGTCTTTGGTCAATAGTTGGGTTGCCCGGCTCCTGTGCTTACTACCTTACGTTCCGCTCTATCGGCTAGGGTAGTAAAGGAAGAACTATTGTGATTGTGTCCTGGTTTTTCCAGATGAGCACCTCAGTAGAGAAAGCCGAACACTGACAGTCATGATGCGGCGTGAGCTGGTCAGCTATTCGGAGGTTCCAAATCTGTTGCGATTTTTTCCGCCTTAGGCGACGGAACGGCCTTCATCCGATCAGGTGTTTACAGCACCCTAGTCCGGATTAAATACTGGCTAGGGGTTGCGCCTATATTTCTATTGTCAAACTCCTATGGCTAAGTGAGGGTGATAAAGCCAAATAGTCCAATTGCCTGGTTCGTTGCGCTAGACACCTCCTTCAAGGACCAAACTTTTGGATAAAGAGTGTCTAGATTCATCCCGAACACCCCCGTACTACCTACATGGGGGCTGAAGCCGACGACTAGCCAACTCTCAGATTTAACAAAATGGCCGCACAGGAGGTAAAATTTTAACATAACAAGCATTATATTACATATCAACCTTGTCTCACATACAGGACAGGACAACATGAATGTATTCATTCAAAAATAATGTCCTTAGCACATTGCTCTGCTACAATGTGGGATCCCTTCGGCACATCTTCAAAATAACGCTCGGGCGTGCGGTGCTCCTTGCCCGCGGGTGGTCCCTCGTTCGCAAGCTTGACAGCATCCATCTTCGCCCATTGTACCTTGACCCGAGCGAAGGCCATCCGCGCACCTTCAATGCAGACCGATCGCTTGATGGCATCAAGCCGAGGGCAGGCATTGACCAGCCGCTTCATGAGCCCGAAGTAGCTGCTGGGTATGGCTTCGGCAGGCCACAGCCGGATTATCAAATCCTTCATGTCTAGTTCGGCCACCCTATGCAGTTCGACCAGCTGTTTTGGCTGATCGCTAAAGGGAACTGGATGTTCTGGCGCAAGGTATTGCGACCAGAACAGCTTCTCCGTTGAGCTCCCCTCTTCGGCTCGGAAGAACTCCGCAGCATCGAAAACACTGCGTGGCAGATCCGCAAACGCCCCTGGAGAACTCCAAATCTGGGTCAGTAAGAGATATCTATTCTTCACATATTTGCTTTGCATAATGAAGGTCTTACCCACCGCGATTTTTCTGGCCTCTTGAATTTCCTGGAGGGCGCTCTGGGCTTCAACCCGGGCATCTTGTGCACCTTGGCGGGCCTTGGCGAGTTCGGACTCTTGATCCGCAATGTTGCGCTCCATGGACTCGCATTTCTTGACTGCGTCCTAGAGCTCCAGCTGGACCTCATCAACCCTGGCCTCGTGTTTCTCACGGACGGCTTGCTCCTTCGGTGCTTTCTCTTGGGCCTCGGCTAGCGCCTTCTTCAGGGCCTCCACCTCAGTCGCCGCCCCTACAAATACCATGGCACTATAGTCAACATAAATCATCAATCCTTTCTGATATACAGCAGGTCATTACGTACCTTGCTTGTCCTCCAGTTGCTTTTTTAAACGGCTGAGCTCTTCCTCGGCCCGCTCAAGACTCTGCTTCAGTCCGGACACTTCGGCAGCATGAGAGGTCGCAGCCAGCAACGACGCCTGCTTATTTCACATAGACATGTAAGGTTAGTCTTGTTGGGTAACGTAGTAATTTCAAAAATTTCCCTATGCACACGCAAGATCATGGTGATGCATAGCAATGAGAGGGGAGAGTGTAGTCCACGTACCCTCGTAGACCTTAAGCGGAAGCGTTATGACAATGCGGTTGATATAGTCATACGTCTTCACGATCGAACGATCCTAGTACCAAAAGTACGGCACCTCCGCGATCTGCGCACGTTCGGCTCGGTGACGTCCCACGAACTCACGATCCAGGAGAGTGTCGAGGGAGAGCTTCGTCAGCACGACGGCGTGATGATGGTGATGATGAAGCTACCGGCGCAGGGCATCGCCTAAGCTCTACGATGATATGACCGAGGTGGGTTATGGTGAAGGGGGGCACCGCACACGGCTAAGAGATCAATGATCAACTTGTGTGTCTATGGGGTGCCCCCCTCCCCCGTATATAAAGGAGTGGAGGAGGGGGAGGGCCGGCCCTCCTATGGCGCGCCCTATGGGGAGTCCTACTCCCACCGGGAGTAGGATTCCCCCCCTTCCCTAGTTGGACTAGGAGTGGACGGAAGGGAGGAGCGGGGGAAGGAAAGGGGGGGCGGCCCCCACCCAATTAGAATTGGGCTTGGTGGGGGCACGCCCCCTCCTAGGCCTCCCTCTCTTCTCTCCCACTATGGCCCAATAAGGCCCATATACCTCCCGGGGGTTCCTTAACCTGCCGGTGCTCCGGTATATGCCCGAACTCACCCGGAACCTTTCCGATGTCCAAACATAGGCTTCCAATATATCGATCTTTATGTCTCGACCATTTCGAGACTCCTCGTCATGTCCGTGATCATATCTGGGACTCCGAACTACCATCGTTACATCAAAACACATAAACTCATAATACCGATCGTCACCGAATGTTAAGCGTGCGGACACTACGGGTTCGAGAATTATGTAGACATGACCGAGACTCATCTCCGGTTAATAACCAATAGCGGAACCTGGATGCTCATATTGGTTCCTACATATTCTACGAAGATCTTTATCGGTCAAAACGCATAACAACATACGTTGTTCCCTTTGTCATCGGTATGTTACTTGCCCGAGATCCGATCGCCGGTATCTCAATACCTAGTTCAGTCTCGTTACCGGCAGGTCTCTTTACTCGTTCCGTAATGCATCATCCCACAACTAACTCATTAGTCACATTGCTTGCAAGGCTTATAGTGATGTGCATTACCGAGAGGGCCCAGAGATACCTCTCCGACAATCAGAGTGACAAATCCTAATCTCGATCTATGCCAACTCAACAAGTACCATCGGAGACACCTGTAGAGCACCTTTATAGTCACCCAGTTATGTTGTGACCTTTGGTAGCACACGAAGTGTTCCTCCGGTATTCGGGAGTTGCATAATCTCATAGTCATAGGAACATGTATAAGTCATGAAGAAAGCAATAGCAATATACTAAACGATCAAGTGCTAAGCTAACGGAATGGGTCAAGTCAACACATCATTCTCTAATGATGTGATCCCGTTAATCAAATGACAACTCATGTCTATGGCTAGGAAACTTAACCATCTTTGATTCAACGAGCTAGTCGAGTAGAGGCATACTAGTGACACTCTGTTTGTCTATGTATTCACACATGTACTAAGTTTCCGGTTAATACAATTCTAGCATGAATAATAAACATTTACCATGATATAAGGAAATATAAATAACAACTTTATTATTGCCTCTAGGGCATATTTCCTTCAGTCTCCCACTTGCACTAGAGTCAATAATCTAGATTACACAGTAATGATTCTAACACCCATGGAGTCTTGGTGTTGATCATGTTTTTCTCGTGAGAGAGGCTTAGTCACCGGGTCTGCAACACTCAGATCCGTATGTATCTTGCAAATCTCTATGACTCCATCCTTGACTTGCTCACGGATGGAATTGAAGCGTCTCTTGATGTGCTTGGTTCTCTTGTGAAATCTGGATTCCTTTGCCAAGGCAATTGCACCAGTATTGTCACAAAAGATTTTCATTGGACCGGATGCATTAGGTATGACACCTAGATCGGATATGAACTCCTTCATCTAGACTCCTTCATTTGATGCTTCTGAAGCAGCTATGTACTCCGCTTCACATGTAGATCCCGCCATGATGCTTTGCTTAGAACTGCACCAACTGACAACTCCACCGTTCAATATAAATACGTATCCGGTTTGTGACTTAGAGTCATCCAAATCAGTATCAAAGCTTGCATCGACGTAACCATTTACGACGAGCTCTTTTTCACCTCCATAAACGACAAACATTTCCTTAGTCCTTTTCAGGTATTTCAGGATGTTCTTGACCGCTGTCCAGTGATCCACTCCTGGATTACTTTGGTACCTCCCTGCTAAACTAATAGCAAGGCACACATCAGGTCTGGTACACAACATTGCATACATGATAGAGCCTATGGCTAAACATAGGGAACACCTTTCATTTTCTCTCTATCTTCTGCAGTGGTCGGGCATTGAGTCTGACTCAACTTCACACCTTGTAACACAGGCAAGAACCCTTTCTTTGCTTGATCCATTTTGAACTTCTTCAAAACTTTATCAAGGTATGTGCTTTGTGAAAGTCCAATTAAGCGTCTTGATCTATCTCTATAGATCTTGATGCCCAATATATAAGCAGCTTCACCGATGTCTTTCATTGAAAAACACTTGTTCAAGTATCCTTTTATGCTATCCAGAAATTCTATATCATTTCCAACCAACAATATGTCATCCACATATAATATTAGAAATGCTACAGAGCTCCCACTCACTTTCTTGTAAATACAGGCTTCTCCAAAAGTCTGTATAAAACCAGATGCTTTGATCACACTATCAAAACGTTTATTCCAACTCCGAGATGCTTGCACCAATCCATAAATGGATCGCTGGAGCTTGCACACTTTGTTAGCATCCTTTGGATCGATAAAACCTTCAGGTTGCATCATATACAACTCTTCTTCCAGAAATCCATTCAGGAATGCAGTCTTTGCATCCATTTGCCAAATTTCATAATCATAAAATGTAGCAATTTCTAACAAGATTCGGACGGACTTAAGCATCGCTATGGGTGAGAAGGTCTCATCGTAGTCAACTCCTTGAACTTGTCGAAGACCTTTCGCAACAAGTCGAGCTTTGTAGACAGTAACATTACCGTCAGCGTCAGTCTTCTTCTTGAAGATCCATTTATTCTCAATGGCATGCCGATCATCGGGCAAGTCAACCAAAGTCCACACCTTGTTCTCATACATGGATCCCATCTCAGATTTCATGGCCTCAAGCAATTTCGCGGAATCTGGGCTCATCATCGCTTCCTCATAGTTTGTAGGTTCGTCATGGTCAAGTAACATGACCTCCAAAACAGGATTACCGTACCACACTGGTGCGGATCTTACTCTGGTTGACCTACGAGGTTGGGTAGTAACTTGATCTGAAGTTACATGATCATCATCATTAGCTTCCTTACTAATTGTTGTAGGAGTCACAGGAACATATTTCTGTGATGAACTACTTTCCAATAAGGGAGCAGGTACAGTTACCTCATCAAGTTCTACTTTCCTCCCACTCACTTCTTTCAAGAGAAACTCCTTCTCTAGAAAGGATCCATTCTTAGTAACGAATGTCTTGCCTTCGGATCTGTGATAGAAGGTGTACCCAACAGTCTCCTTTGGGTATCCTATGAAGACACATTTCTCTGATTTGGGTTCGAGCTTATCAGGTTGAAGATTTTTCACATAAGCATCACAGCCCCAAACTTTAAGAAACGACAACTTGGGTTTCTTGCCAAACCACAGTTCATAAGGTGTCATCTCAACGGATTTAGATGGTGCCCTATTTAACGTGAATGCAGCCGTCTCTAAAGCATAATCCCAAAACTATAGCGGTAAATCAGTAAGAGACATCATAGATCGCACCATATCTAGTAAAGTACGATTACGACGTTCGGACACACCATTACGCTGTGGTGTTACGGGTGGCGTGAGTTGCGAAACTATTCCGCATCGTTTCAAATGAAGACCAAACTCGTAACTCAAATATTCTCCTCCACGATCAGATCGTAGAAACTTTATTTTCTTGTTACGATGATTTTCCACTTCACTCTAAAATTCTTTGAACTTTTCAGATGTTTCAGACTTATGTTTCGTCAAGTAGATATACCCATATCTGCTTAAATCATCTGTGAAGGTGAGAAAATAACGATACCCGCCGCGAGCCTCAACATTCATCGGACCACATACATGAGTATGTATGATTTCCAACAAATATGTTCCTCGCTCCATTGTTCCGGAGAACGGAGTTTTAGTCATCTTGCCCATGAGGCATGCTTCGCAAGTACCAAGTGATTCATAATCAAGTGATTCCAAAAGTCCATCAGAATGGAATTTCTTCATGCGCTTTACACCAATATGACTCAAACGGCAGTGCCACAAATAAGTTGCACTATCATTATCAACTCTGCATCTTTTGGCTTCAATATTATGAATATGTGTATCACTACTATCGAGATTCGATAAAAATAGACCACTCTTCAAGGGTGCATGACTATAAAAGATATTACTCATATAAATAGAACAACCATTATTCTCTGATTTAAATGAATAACCATCTCGCATCAAACAAGATCCAGATATAATGTCCATGCTTAACGCTGGCACCAAATAACAATTATTCAGGTCTAAAACTAATCCCGAAGGTAGATGTAGAGGTAGCGTGCCGACCGCGATCACATCAACTTTGGAACCATTTCCCACGCGCATCGTCACCTCATCCTTAGCCAATCTTTGCTTAATCCATAGTCCCTGTTTCGAGTTGCAAATATTAGCAACAGAACCAGTATCAAATACCCAGGTGCTACTGGGAGCATTATTAAGGTACACATCAATAACATGTATATCACATATACCTTTGTTCACCTTGCCATCCTTCTTATCCGCCAGATACTTGGGGCAGTTCTGCTTCCAGTGACCAGTTCCTTTGCAGTAGAAGCACTCAATCTCAGGCTTAGGTCCAGACTTGGGCTTCTTCACTTGAGCAGCAACTTGCTTGTTGTTCTTCTTGAAGTTCCCCTTCTTCCCTTTACCCTTTTTCTTGAAACTGGTGGTCTTGTTGACCATCAACACTTGATGCTCCTTCTTGATTTCTACCTCCGCAGCCTTTAGCATTGCGAAGAGCTCGGGAATTGTCTTATCCATCCCTTGCATGTTATAGTTCATCACGAAGCTATTGTAGCTTGGTGGCAGTGATTGAAGAATTCTGTCAATGACACTATCATCAGGAAGATTAACTCCCAGTTGAATCAAGTGATTGTTATACACAGACATTTTGAGTATATGCCCACTGACAGAACTATTCTCCTCCATCTTGCAGCTGTAGAACTTATTGGAGACTTCATATCTCTCAATTCGGGCATTTGCTTGAAATATTAACTTCAACTCCTGGAACATCTCATATGCTGCATGACGTTCAAAATGTTGTTGAAGTCCCGGTTCTAAGCCGTAAAGCATGGCACACTGAACTATCGAGTAGTCATCAGCTTTGCTCTGCCAGACGTTCACAACATCTGATGTTGCTCCTGCAGCGGGTTTGGCACCTAGCGGTGCTTCCAGGGCGTAATTCTCATGTGCAGCAATGAGGATAATCCTCAAGTTACGGACCCAATCTGTATAGTTGCTACCATCATCTTTCAACTTAGCTCTCTCTAGGAACGCATTAAAATTCAACGAAACAACAACACGGGCCATCTATCTACAACAACATAGACATGCAAAATACTATCAGGTACTAAGTTCATGATAAATTAAAGTTCAATTAATCATATTACTAAAGAACTCCCACTTAGATAGACATCCCTCTAATCATCAAAGTGATCACGTGATCCATATCAACTAAACCATGTCCGATCATCACGTGAGATGGAGTAGTTTTCAATGGTGAACATCACTATGTTGATCATATCTACTATATGATTCACGCTCGACCTTTCGATCTTACTGTTCCGAGGCCATATCTGCATATGCCAGGCTCGTCAAGTTTAACCCGAGTATTCTGCGTGTGCAAAACTGGCTTGCACCCGTTGTATGTGAACGTAGAGCTTATCACACCCAATCATCATGTGGTGTCTCGGCACGACGAACTTTCACAACGGTGCATAATCAGGGAGAACACTTGTACATTGAAATTTAGTGATAGATCATCTTATAATGCTACCGTTGAACTAAGCAAAATAAGATGCATAAAGGATAAACATCACATGCAATCAATATAAGTGATATGATATGGCCATCATCATCTTGTGCCTTTCATCTCTATCTCCAAAGCACCATCATGATCACCATCGTCATCGGCACGACACCTTGATCTCCATCGTAGCATCGTTGTCGTCTCGCCAACTATTGCTTCTACGACTATCGCTACCGCTTAGTGATAAAGTAAAGCAATTACATGGCGATTGCATTTCACACAATAAAGCGACAACCATATGGCTCCTGCCAGTTGCCGATAACTTCGTTACAAAACATGATGATCTCATACAATAAAAATTTAGCATCATGTCTTAACCATATCACATCACAACATGCCCTGCAAAAACAAGTTAGACATCCTCTACTTTGTTGTTGCAAGTTTTACGTGGCTGCTACGGGCTGAGCAAGAACCGTTCTTACCTACGCATCAAAACCACAACGATTTTTCGTCAAGTATGTGATGTTTTAACCTTCAACAAGGACCGGGCGTAGCCACACTCGATTCAACTAAAGTTGGAGAAACTGACACCCGCCAGCCACGTGTGTGCGAAGCACGTCGGTAGAACCAGCCTCGTGTAAGCGTACGCGTAATGTTGGTCCGGGCCGCTGAGGGAGTCCTGGATTAGGGGGTCCTCGGACAGCCGGACTACATACTTTAGCCGGACTGTTGGACTATGAAGATACAAGATTGAAGACTTCATCCCGTGTCCGGATGGGACTCTCCTTGGCGTGGAAGGCAAGCTTGGCAATACGGATATGTAGATCTCCTCCCTTGTAACCGACTCTGTGTAACCCTATCCCCCTCCGGTGTCTATATAAACCGGTGGGTTTAGTCCGTAGGACAACAACAATCATACCATAGGCTAGCTTCTAGGGTTTAGCCTCTACGATCTCGTGGTAGATCAACTCTTGTAATACTCATATCATCAAGATCAATCAAGCAGGAAGTAGGGTATTACCTCCATCGAGAGGACCCGAACTTGGGTAAACATCGTGTCCCACGCCTCCTGTTACCATCCGCCTTAGACGCACAGTTCGAGCCCATGTCAGGTGCACCGCACAATCACGACGAGCATGACTTAGCTCTGCCGTTGGATAGTGTTCGGGAGATCACACCTGCAACTACTCCGGCCCTCAATCCGGAACAAATTGCGGCATCTGAGGACGGGTGGATGGACCCCGCCTCGGAGGCCGCGCACTCAGTGATGATAGAGCCGAATACTGACTTCACCTCCTACGAGACCCGTGTTGCCGAACCGTTGGATTCGTCCCCGGCCATGGGCCCCGAGCCACCTGCGTCCGTGCCTATCGAATCCGATTGGGCACCGATCATTGAGTTTACCTCCAAGGATATCTTTCAGCACTCGCCCTTCGGCGACGTGCTAAACTCGTTGAGGTCTCTCTCCCTGTCAGGAGACCCTTGGCCAAACTATGTTCGGCTAGAATGGGATGCAGACGACGAAGAAATTCGCTCCCCACCCACCACCCACTTAGTAGCCACTGTCGACGATTTAACCGATATGCTTGACTTCGGCTCCGAAGACATCGACGGTATGGACGACGATGCAGGAGACGAACAAGAACCACCGCCCACAGGGCGCTGGACTGCCACCTCATCATATGACATATACATGGTGGACACCCCCAAAGAAGGTGATGGCGATAAGACAGCGGAGGATAACCCCTCCAAGAAGCAATCCAAGCACCGACGTCAGCGGCGCCGCTCTAAGTCCCGCCATAGCAAAAGCAGCGATACCGGCACAAGAGACAATAACGCTCCGGATAGTGCCGAAGACGATGACAACCCCCTCCAGCCAGACCTCGAGCGGGAGGATGAACAAGCTAGTCCGCCGGAACAGGCAGCAGATAGAGAATCAGAGGATGACAATTACATGCCTCTCTCCAAAGACGAGGTGAGCCTCGGCGACGAAGAATTTATCGTGCCTGAGGATCCCGTTGAGCAGGAGCGCTTCAAGCGCCGGCTTATAGCCACAGCAAACAGCCTGAAGAAAAAGCAACAACAGCTTCGAGCTGATCAAGGTCTGCTAGCGGAAAGATGGACTGAAGTCCTTGCGGCCGAGGAATACGAACTCGAACGCCCAACCAAGAGTTACCCAAAGCGCAGGTTGCTACCCCAACTGGAGGAGGAAGCATCAGTACCTACCTTACTAGCGTATGATGCGGCTGATCAGCCACCTCGTGGCCGAGACAGAGGGGCATATCAGCCTGAAGTCCAGCCCGCACCCCGTCGCCAGACAAACAAAAACACCAAGGCCCGGGGCAACACGCGGGACCTGCAACACGTATTGGAAAACAAAGCAGGACATACAAGATCGATCTACGGATCACGGGGTCGCGCCCCAACGCACGACGATGATCGTCAAGCCGGATACACTAAAAGCAAATCCGGCCGGGCCGAATACAGCAGAAAAGACTCGTATGAACTGCGTCGTGACATAGCCCGGCACAAAGGCGCCGCACACCCCCTATGCTTCACCGATGAAGTAATGTATCAAGAATTCCCAGAAGGATTCAAACCCGTCAACATTGAGTCATACGATGGCACAACAGACCCCGCGGTATGGATCGAGGATTTCCTCCTCCACATCCACATGGCCCGCTGTGACGATCTACATGCCATCAAGTACCTCCCACTAAAACTCAAAGGACCAGCTCGGCATTGGCTGAATAGCCTGCCAGCAAACTCCATTGGCAGTTGGGAGAATTTGGAAGATGCATTCCTTGACAACTTCCAGGGAACTTATGTGCGACCACCAGATGCTGATGACTTGAGCCACATAACCCAACAGCCTGGGGAATCGGCCAGGAAATTCTGGACTCGGTTCTTAACTAAAAAGAACCAAATCGTCGACTGTCCGGATGCCGAGGCCTTAGCGGAATTTAAACATAACATCTGAGACGAGTGGCTCGCCCGACACCTCAGCCAAGAGAAGCTGAAGTAAATGCCAGCCCTCATGACACTCATGACCCGCTTTTGCGCGGGCGAGGAGAGCTGGCTGGCTCGCAGCAACAACACATCAAGGAATCCTAACACTTCAGATGCCAATGGCAGACCACGTCGAAATAGACACAAGCACCGCAACAACGGCAATAACGCCGAAGACACGACAGTCAATGCCGGATTCAGTGGCTCTAAATCCGGTCAGCAGAAAAAGTCGTTCAAAAGAAGTAATCCGGGCCCATCCAGTTTGGACCGCATACTCGATTGCTCGTGTCAAGTTCATGGCACCCCCGATAAGCCAGTCAATCACACCAACAGAGAATGCTGGGTGTTCAAGCAGGCCGGCAAGTTGAATGCTGAAAACAAGGACAAGGGGTTGCATAGCGACGACGAGGAGGAGCCTCGGCCGCCGAACACAGGAGGACAGAAGAGGTTCCCCCCACAAGTGAAAACGGTGAACATGATATACGCAACCCATATTCCTAAGAGGGAACGGAAGCGTGCACTAAGGGACGTCTATGCGATGGAGCCAGTCGCCCCAAAGTTCAACCCGTGGTCCTCTTGTCCGATCACCTTCGATCGCAGGGACCACCCCACTAGTATCTGTCATGGCGGATCTGCCGCATTGGTCCTCGACCCCATCATTGACGGATTTCACCTCACTCGAGTCCTTATGGACGGCGGCAGCAGCCTGAACCTGCTCTATCAGGATACAATGCGCAAAATGGGCATAGACCCCTCGAGGATCAAACCCACCAAAACCACCTTTAAAGGTGTCATCCCAGGTGTGGAGGCTTGTTGCACAGGCTCAATCACACTAGAAGTGGTTTATGGGTCTCCGGACAACTTTTGAAGCGAGGAGTTAATCTTCGATATCGTCCCCTTTCGCAGCGGCTATCACGCACTGCTCGGACGAACCGCATTTGCCAGATTCAATGCGGTACCACATTATGCATACCTCAAACTCAAAATGCCAGGACCACGCGGGGTTATAACAGTTAATGGAAACACAGAGCGCTCGCTCCGCATGGAGGAGCGCACTGCGGCCATCGCAGCAGAAGCGCAAAGCAGCCTTATTAGGCAAACCGCCAATTCGGTGAAAAAGACCCCGGACACCTTCAAGCGAGTCCGGAGTACCCCGCAGGAGGATCGGCAGGCATGTTTTGGGCTCGACTAGCAATTCGGCCTCTGTCCTAGTCCCAGTCAAGTGGCAAAATTTGCGCCGCCCGTACATAACTACGCACTCAAGATACCATGGGCATAGGCGGAGGCACCACTACGGCACGTCCCACAATGCGGCTCAACCGCCCCAGGGGCTGTATACCTTTATCATTTTCTCTCTTTTAGGACCTTACTCTCTGGAAGCCCTTTCCGGCAGTCTAATTGTTGGACTCATCGCGGTAAGGAAATACCAAGGAAGCAAGACGTTCTGACGTACAAGGGAATCCCGAGGTGGTCTCTGATAACTATCAAAATACCTGTTTTACATACCCGCACGCAACTTGCCCTTGGATAGGACATGTCAAATGGCCCTATTTTTTGCTTATTGCACTACTTGTATCCGTACGCTTTGACATATTATTTAATAACAATGCATAGTGTTAGCCTATTATTGCATTCCCCTTTTCCTTTTTTCTTTTCCTTGTCTGCCTATTTACGACAAATTGCACCCGTACATTCTGGTACGACCAGTGCGCCAGGGGCTTCAGTATACCCCATAACACGGCGTGAGAAGTCTGAACACTTTCGACAGTGCGGCACCCCGAACTTATAGCATTATATGCATCAGCTCCGAATCATGTCTTGGGTTAATAGTTGGGTTTGCCCGGCTCCCATGTTTTGGTACCTTACGTTCCGCAATATTGGCTAAGGTAGCACTGGGAGAAGAACTGTGATTGTGTCCCGGTTCTTCCGGACGAGCACCTCAGTAGAGAAAGCCGAAAACTGACTGTCATGATGAGGCGAGAGCTGGTCGCTGTTTGAGAGGTCTCAAGTTGTAACACCACGGATGTAACTTTCCATATTTGTAACTCCAACACTTGCCATTTTCGGCTATGTGTTATGATATTCCCTCCGTGGTCGGGTTTTGTCTTTCGTTTTGTGTTTTGTTCATGTCATGCATCTCATATCATGTCATCATGTGCATCTCATTTGCATACGTGTTCGTCTCATGCATCCGAGCATTTTCCCCGTTGTCCGTTTTGCAATTCGGCACTCCCACATGCACCGGCGCACCCCTCTTGTTTCTTTTCGTGAGCGGGTGTTGAACGTTCTCGGAATGGACCGAGTCTTGTCAAGTGGCCTTGGTATACCACCGGTAGACCACCTGTCAAGTTTCGTTCCATTTGGAGGTCGTTTTATGCTCCAACGGTTAACCGGGTAACCGCAAAGTCCTTTTGTGTGTTGCAGCAAAAAAAACCCTCCTAACAGCCCAATAACCCATCTAAGTCACCTCCATGCTCTCGGTCGTTCGATCACGATCGTGTGGGCGAAAACCGCACTCCATTTGGAGTCTCCTAGCTCCCTATGCCTATATAAACACCCTCCTCGTCCAAATTCCGGGTCCAAACCCTAGCCACCGCTCCCCTCCGCGCGCCGGACACGTCCGCCCGGCGCCGGACTAATCCCCGCCACCGCCGCGTCCAGCAGGAGGCCGCCACGTGGCCCCCGCGCCGCCGTCCGCCGCTGGCCCGCCCGGGCCCGGGGCAAGCCCTCCCGGCCCGCGCGCGCCTCTCGCCGCCCGCGGCTCCCCCGCCGCCCGCGCCCTCCCGTCTCCAACGCCGCACTGCCGCCTCGCCCGGTCGCCGCCCTCGCCGGCCGCCGCGCCCGAGCCGGCGAGCTTCGGCCGCCCCGCCGCGCCTCCGCGCCTCCCGAGACGCCGTCGCCTTCACCCGCGGGAGCCCGCGCCGCCCAAGTCCCGCGCCCGAGCGCCGCCCCTCTCCCTCGCCGTCTCCCTCCTCTCCTCCGTCGGCCGCCGCCTCTGCTCCGGCGAGAAGCTCCGGCCGCCTCGATCCCGCCTCGGCCCGATCCAGATCTGATCCACGGTTGACTTTCCTCCGATTTTCTGTCCCAAGATAATTGCATTCTGTTGCTATGTTCTTCGCACCATAAATTCTTGCATACTGCTCCGATTTGTGCGTGTAATATACAGAAATGTTCACCTCGAGATGCGCTTCATTTTGTTCCATTGTGCCATGCTCGTTTGAGCCCATCTTGATGCCCAAATCTCTGATGCAAGAGTGCTAAGTGATGTTTACTGCTGTCTGTTAACAGAACTTGGTGTTTTGTTATTTTTGTTGCATTTAATGTGTGTATCTTATGAGCATGAGCTCTACATATGTTTTGATCTATGCGATGCCATATTTACAGGGGTGCATGCCATGTATTTTTGTGATCTATTTAGTGACTAGCACAAGCATGCAAACTAGGCTTCGTGATGTTTCTGTTTTCAGGGACTTAGGATTTTGCTGTCTGTTACTGCTGTTATTTTGTTGCTATGTATCCATGTGGCTACAGTGAGATCCATGCTTATTTTGAGTATGGTCAGTAAGGATGTTTTGTAGATATAGTTGTGGTCAAGCCATCCATGCCCCTGTTTGCAACTATGGAGTGCCCTAGTATGTCCTAATCTTGCTCTACTTTTGCTATAAAATATTTCTGGCAGAATGTTAACATGATATTCAATTTTGCCAAGGTTATTGTAGTTGATCCATGCATGCTATGTATTTGCTCTTGCTATGGATAGCTTCGTAAACATTCCATCTTTCTGTAGGTATGCTTCTTTTGTCATGAATTGTTTTGTGGTGAGTGAATCAAGCTCACCAAGATGCCCTCATAATTTCAGTTAATGGCATGCTCTGTTTTCTGCCAAGTATGAAACCTGTTAACGAAATTTGCTATGTTTACATGGGTGCCATCATATCTTCTGGTCCTTTTTGGCTCATGGTCAGTAAGGGACTTTTGTTCTATGCATTTAGTATATTCCTGCCATGCCTTGTTTTGCTATGATAAGTTCCTGTAGCATGTGTTTTGCTTTCTCTGAACAGTACTACCTGATGTTGTTTCTGCCATGTCCAGTAATTTCACGGTCTGTGAACCTGATATCTTTTGCATTTTTGCCATGCTTGTTTGAACCTATTATGGTGTGA
The DNA here is from genome assembly GCF_018294505.1 of Triticum aestivum. Classification (NCBI taxonomy): domain Eukaryota; kingdom Viridiplantae; phylum Streptophyta; class Magnoliopsida; order Poales; family Poaceae; genus Triticum; species Triticum aestivum. The sequence continues at coordinate 37,781,103 of NC_057808.1, read as the reverse complement.
TCTAGCCGTAGCTCAGTATTCCTCTTTTGTCAAGCATCTCCTTTAGATCACTGTCATATGCTTTGTTGCTATGTTGGAGTGCTGTAGCATAGTTTCTTGATGTATTCTAAGTGCTATCATGCTGTTAATCGCAGAATCGTGTCATTCTTGTTTTGCTTGCCATTTGCAAACCGTGCATCCGTTTCCGGTGATCTTTATATCGATTTCGACCGAAATCATCTCATCTTTCCAGTGGCATACTTGGTTTGCCAAATTACTGCCTTGTTCATCCTTTTTCTTTCGGAGCACGCATATGCATCGCATATGATATCCCGCATATCATGGATGTTTTGCATCATGTTGCTTGTTTATTTCCCGTGATTGATTGTGGTTCCTTTGCTTGTGTTCCTGCTGTGGGTAGAGCCAGGAGACGAGTTCGTAAACAAGGAACCTGTTGAGTACGCTTACGAGGATCAAGCTTTCGACAACTCTGAGAACCTTGCAGGCAAGATGACCATACCCTCGAAATCACTTCTATCTTTGCTTTGCTAGTTGTTCGTTCTATTGCCATGCTGCGCTACCCACCACTTGCTATATCATGCCTCCCAAATTGCCATGTCAAGCCTCTAACCATCCTTTAACCGTTGTTTGGCTAAGTTACCGCTTTTGCTCATCCCTTCTTATAGCGTTGCTGGTTGCAGGTGAAGTTGAAGTTGGTTCCATGTTGGAACATGGATATTTTGGAATATCATAATATCTCTTATTTAATTAATGCATCTATATATTTGGTAAAGGGTGGAAGGCTCGGCCTTATGCCTGGTGTTTTGTTCCACTCTTGCCGCCCTAGTTTCCGTCATATCGGTATTATGTTCCTTGAGTTTGCGTTCCTTACGCGGTTGGGTGATTTATGGGACCCCCTTGACAGTTCGCCTTGAATAAAACTCTTCCAGCAAGGCCCAACCTTGGTTTTACCATTTGCCACCTAAGCCTTTTTCCCTTGGGTTTTCGCGAGCCTGAGGGTCATCTTTATTTAAACCCCCGGGCCAGTGCTCCTCTGAGTATTGGTCCAACCTGTCAGTCGCCGGTGGACACCAGGGGCAACTCTGGGCTCGCATATCGGAAGCTTGGACAATCCGGTGTGCCCTGAGAAAGAGATATGTGCAGCTCCTATCGGGATTTGTCGGCACATTCAGGCGGCTTTGCTGGTCTTGTTTTACCATTGTCGAAATGTCTTGTAAACCGGGATTCCGAGACTGATCGGGTCTTCCCGGGAGAAGGTTTATCCTTCATTGACCGTGAGAGCTTATAATGGGCTAAGTTGGGACACCCCTGCAGGGTATTATCTTTCAAAAGTCGTGCCCGCGGTTATGAGGCAGATGGGAATTTGTTAATGTCCGGTTGTAGAGAACTTGTCACTTGACCCAAGTAAAATACATCAACCGTGTGTGTAGCAGTGATGGTCTCTTCTCGGCGGAGTCCGGGAAGTGAACACGGTTTGAGTTATGCATGAACGTAAGTAGTTTCAGGATCACTTCTTGATCATTTCTAGCTTCGCGACCGTTGCGTTGCTTCTCTTCTCGCTCTCATTTGCGTATGTTAGCCACCATATATGCTTAGTGCCTGCTGCAGCTCCACCTCATTACACCATCCTTTCCTATAAGCTTAAATAGTCTTGATCTCGCGGGTGTGAGATTACTGAGTCCTCGTGACTCACAGATTCTACCAAAACAGTTGGAGGTGCCGACGATGCCAGTGCAGATGATGCAACCGAGCTCAAGTGGGAGTTCGACGAGGAACGTGGTCGTTACTATGTTTCTTTTCCTGATGATCAGTAGTGGAGTCCAGTTGAGACGATCGGGGATCTAGCATTTGGGGTTATCTTATTTTCATTTGGATTTGACCGTAGTCGGTCTATGTGTGGATTTTGGATGATGTATGATTTAAATTTATGTATTGTGTGAAGTGGCGATTGTAAGCCAACTCTCGTTATCCCATTCTTGTTCATTACATGGGATTGTGTGAAGATGACCCTGTTGGAACTATGCCCTAGAGGCAATAATAAATGGTTATTATTATATTTCTTTGTTCATGGTAATTGTCTATTATTCATGCTATAATTGTATTGTCCAGAAATCGTAATACATGTGTGAATACATAGACCACAACCTGTCCCTAGTAAGCCTCTAGTTGACTAGCTCGTTGATCAACAGATAGTCATGGTTTCCTCACTATGGACATTGGATGTCATTGATAACGGGATCACATCATTAGGAGAATGATGTGATGGACAAGACCCAATCCTAAGCATAGCATAAAAGATCGTGTAGTTTCGTTTGCTAGAGCTTTTCCAATGTCAAGTATCTTTTCCTTAGACCATGAGATCGTGCAACTCCCGGATACCGTAGGAGTGCTTTGGGTGTGCCAAACGTCACAACGTAACTGGGTGACTATAAAGGTGCACTACGGGTATCTCCGAAAGTGTCTGTTGGGTTGGCACGGATCGAGACTGGGATTTGTCACTCTGTGTGACGGAGAGGTATCTCTGGGCCCACTCGGTAATGCATCATCACAATGAGCTCAATGTGACTAAGGCGTTAGTCACCGGATCATGCATTGCGGTACGAGTAAAGAGACTTGCCGGTAACGAGATTGAACAAGGTATTGGGATACCGACGATCGAATCTCGGGCAAGTAACATACCGATTGACAAAGGGAATTGCATACAGATTGATTGAATCCTCGACACCGTGGTTCATCCGATGAGATCATCATGGAGCATGTGGGAGCCAACATGGGTATCCAGATCCCGCTGTTGGTTATTGACCGGAGAGGCGTCTCGGTCATGTCTGCATGTCTCCCGAACCCGTAGGGTCTACACACTTAAGGTCCGGTGACGCTAGGGTTGTAGAGATATATGTATGCGGAAACCCGAAAGTTGTTCGGAGTCCCGGATGAGATCCCGGACGTCACGAGAGGTTCCGGAATGGTCCGGAGGTGAAGAATTATATATAGGAAGTCCAGTTTCGGCCACCGGGAAAGTTTCGGGGGTTATGGGTATTGTACCGGGACCACCGGAAGGGTCCCGGGGGTCCACTGGGTGGGGCCACCTGTCCCGGAGGGCCTCATGGGCTGAAAGTGGAAGGGAACCAGCCCCTAGTGGGCTGGGGCACCCCCCTTGGGCCTCCCCCCCATGCGCCTAGGGTTGAGAACCCTAGGGGGGAGTTCCCCCTTGCCTTGGGGGGCAAGGCAAGCCCTTTCCCCCCTTGTGGCCGCCGCCCCCCTTGAGATCCCATCTCTTGGGGCTGGCGCACCCCCCCAGGGGCCTATATAAAGGGGGGAGGGAGGGCAGCACACAACAGCCTTGGGCGCCTCCCTCCTCCCCTGCAACACCTCTCTCTCTCTCGCAGAAGCTTAGCGAAGCCCTGCCGAGACCCGCTACATCCACCACCACGCCGTCGTGCTGCTGGATCTCCATCAACCTCTCCTTCCCCCTTGCTGGATCAAGAAGGAGGAGACGTCGCTGCACCGTACGTGTGTTGAACGCGGAGGTGCCGTCCGTTCGGCACTCGGTCATCGGTGATTTGGATCACGGCGAGTACGACTCCGTCATCCACGTTCATTGGAACGCTTCCACTCGCGATCTACAAGGGTATGTAGATGCACTCCTTTCCCCTCATTGCTAGTAGACTCCATAGATGCATCTTGGTGAGCGTAGGAAAATTTTAAATTATGCTACGATTCCCAACAGTGGTATCAGAGCCAGGTCTATGCGTAGTTACTATGCACAAGTAGAACACAAAGCAGTTGTGGGCGTTGAGTTTGCCAATTCTTCTTGCCGCTACTAGTCGTTTCTTGTTTTGGCGGCATTGTAGGATGAAGCGGCCCGGACCGACCTTACACGTACGCTTACGTGAGACTGGTTCCACCGACTGACATGCACAAGTTGCATAAGGTGGCTAGCGGGTGTCTGTCTCTCCTACTTTAGTCGGAACGGATTCGATGAAAAGGGTCCTTATGAAGGGTAAATAGAAATTGGCAAATCACGTTGTGGTCATACGTAGGTAAGAAACGTTCTTGCTAGAAACCTACAAACCACGTAAAAACTTGCAACAACAATTAGAGGACGTCTAACTTGTTTTTGCAGCAAGTGCTATGTGATGTGATATGGCCAGAAGATGTGATGAATGATATATGTGATGTATGAGATTGATCATATTCTTGCAATAGGAATCACGACTTGCATGTCGATGAGTATGACAACCGGCAGGAGCCATAGGAGTTGTCTTTATTATTTTGTATGACCTGCGTGTCATTAAATAAACGCCATGTAAATTACTTTACTTTATTGCTAAACGCGTTAGCCATAGAAGTAGAAGTAATCGTTGGCGTGACAACTTCATGAAGACACAATGATGGAGATCATGGTGTCATGCCGGTGACGAAGATGATCATGGTGCCCCGAAGATGGAGACCAAAGGAGCATGATGATATTGGCCATATCATGTCACTATTTGATTGCATGTGATGTTTATCATGTTTTTTGCATCTTATTTGCTTAGAACGACGGTAGTAAGTAAGATGATCCCTTATAATAATTTCAAGAAAGTGTTCACCCTAACTGTGCACCGTTGCGAAGGTTCGTTGTTTCGAAGCACCACGTGATGATCGGGTGTGATAGATTCTAACGTTCGATTACAACGGGTGTTGACGAGCCTAGCATGTACAGACATGGCCTCGGAACACACGCAATACACTTAGGTTGACTTGACGAGCCTAGCATGTACAGACATGGCCTCGGAACACGGAGGACCGAAAGGTCGAGCATGAGTCGTATAGAAGATACGATCAACATGGAGATGTTCACCGATCTTGACTAGTCCGTCTCACGTGATGATCGGACACGGCCTAGTTGAATTCGGATCATGTTTCACTTAGATGACTAGAGGGATGTCTATCTGAGTGGGAGTTCATTAAATAATTTGATTATATGAACTTAATTATCATGAACTTAGTCTAAAATCTTTACACTATGTATTGTAGATCAAATGGCCCACGTTGTCCTCAATTTCAACGCGTTCCTAGAGAAAACCAAGCTGAAAGATGATGGCAGCAACTATACGGACTGGGTCCGGAACCTGAGGATCATCCTCATAGCAGCCAAGAAAGATTATGTCCTAGAAGCACCGCTAGGTGAAGCACCAATCCCTGAGAACCAAGACGTTATGAACGCTTGGCAGCAGCGTGCTGATGATTACTCCCTCGTTCAGTGCGGCATGCTTTACAGCTTAGAACCGGGTCTCCAAAAGCGTTTTGAGAAACATGGAGCATATGAGATGTTCGAGGAGCTGAAACTGGTTTTTCAAGCTCATGCTCGGGTCGAGAGATATGATGTCTCCGACAAGTTCTTCAGCTGTAAAATGGAGGAGAACAGTTCTGTTAGTGAGCACATACTCATATGTCTGGGTTGCACAACCGCTTGTCTCAACTGGGAGTTAATCTCCCGGATGACGCGGTTATTGACAGAATCCTCCAGTCGCTTCCACCAAGCTACAAGAGCTTTGTGATGAACTACAATATGCAGGGGATGGAAAAGACCATTCCCGAGGTATATTCAATGCTGAAATCAGCTGAGGTAGAGATCAGAAAAGAACATCAAGTGTTGATGGTGAATAAAACCACTAAGTTCAAGAAGGGCAAGGGTAAGAAGAACTTCAAGAAGGACGGCAAGGGAGTTGCCGCGCCCGGTAAGCCAGTTACCGGGAAGAAGTCAAAGAATGGACCCAAGCCTGAAACTGAGTGCTTTTATTGTAAGGGAAGTGGTCACTGGAAGCGGAACTGCCCCAAATATTTAGCGGACAAGAAGAAGGCCGGCAACACCCAAGGTATATGTGATATACAAGTATTGATGTGTACCTTACCAGTACTCATAGTAGCTCCTGGGTATTTGATACCGGTGCGGTTGCTCATATTTGTAACTCAAAACAGGAACTACGGAATAAACGGAGACTGGCAAAGGACGAGGTGACGATGCGCGTCGGGAATGGTTCCAAGGTCGATGTGATCGCCGTTGGCACGCTACCTCTGCATCTACCCACGGGATTAGTTTTAAACCTCAATAATTGTTATTTAGTGCCAGCTTTGAGCATGAACATTGTATCTGGATCTCGTTTAATTCGAGATGGCTACTCATTTAAATCTGAGAATAATGGTTGTTCTATTTATTTGAGAGATATGTTTTATGGTCATGCCCCGCTGGTCAATGGTTTATTTTTGATGAATCTCGAACGTGATGTTGCACATGTTCATAGTGTGAATACCAAAAGATGTAAAGTTGATAACGATAGTCCCACATACTTGTGGCACTGCCGCCTTGGTCACATTGGTGTCAAGTGCATGAAGAAGCTCCATGCAGATGGACTTTTGGAGTCTCTTGATTACGAATCATTTGACACGTGCGAACCATGCCTCATGGGTAAGATGACCAAGACTCCGTTCTCTGGAACAATGGAGCGAGCAACCAACTTATTGGAAATTATACATACCGATGTGTGTGGTCCAATGAGTGTTGGGGCTCGCGGAGGATATCGTTATGTTCTCACTCTCACTGATGATTTAAGTAGATATGGGTATGTCTACCTAATGAAACACAAGTCTGAAACCTTTGAAAAGTTCAAAGAATTTCAGAGTGAGGTTGAGAATCAACGTGACAGGAGAATAAAATTCCTACGATCAGATCGTGGTGGAGAATATTTAAGTCACGAGTTTGGTGCACACTTAAGGAAATGTGGAATAGTTTCACAACTCACGCCGCCTGGAACACCTCAGAGAAATGGTGTGTCCGAACGTCGTAATCGCACTCTATTGGATATGGTGCGATCTATGATGTCTCTTACCGATTTACCGCTCTCATTTTGGGGTTATGCTTTAGAGACTGCCGCATTCACTTTAAATAGGGCTCCGTCTAAATCCGTTGAGACGACACCGTATGAATTATGGTTTGGGAAGAAACCTAAGCTGTCGTTTCTAAAAGTTTGGGGATGCGATGCTTATGTCAAGAAACTTCAACCTGAAAAGCTCGAACCCAAATCGGAAAAATGCGTCTTCATAGGATACCCTAAGGAAACTATTGGGTATACCTTCTACCTCAGATCCGAAGGCAAGATCTTCGTTGCCAAGAACGGGTCCTTTCTGGAGAAGGAGTTTCTCTCGAAAGAATTGAGTGGGAGGAAAGTGGAACTTGATGAGGTGATAGTCACCCCTTCCGAACCGGAAAGTAGCGCAGCGCGGGAAAATGTTCCTGTGGTGCCTACACCGACTGGGGAGGAAGTTAATGATGATGATCATGAAGCTTCGGATCAAGTCACTGAACTTCGTAGGTCCACAAGGACACGTTCCGCACCAGAGTGGTACGGCAACCCTGTCCTGGAAATCATGTTGTTAGACAACGGTGAACCTTCGAACTATGAAGAAGCGATGGCGGGCCCGGATTCCGACAAATGGCTAGAAGCCATGAAATCCGAGATAGAATCCATGTATGAAAACAAAGTATGGACTTTGACTGACTTGCCCGATGAGCGGCGAGCCATAGAAAACAAATGGATCTTTAAGAAGAAGACGGACGCAGATGGTAATGTGACCATCTACAAAGCTCGACTTGTCGCTAAGGGTTATCGACAAGTTCAAGGGGTTGACTACGATGAGACTTTCTCACCCGTAGCGAAGCTGAAGTCCGTCCGAATCATGTTAGCAATTGCCGCATACTATGATTATGAGATATGGCAGATGGATGTCAAAACGGCATTCCTTAATGGCTTCCTTAAGGAAGAGTTGTATATGATGCAGCCGGAAGGTTTTGTCAATCCTAAGAATGCTAACAAAGTGTGCAAGCTCCAGCGCTCAATCTATGGGCTGGTGCAAGCATCTCGGAGTTGGAACATTCGCTTTGATGAGATGATCAAAGCGTTTGGGTTTACACAGACTTATGGAGAAGCCTGTGTTTACAAGAAAGTGAGTGGGAGCTCTGTAGCATTTCTCATATTATATGTGGATGACATATTATTGATGGGAAATGATATAGAATTCTTGGAAAGTATAAAGGCCTATTTGAATAAGTGTTTCAATGAAGGACCTTGGAGAAGCTGCTTATATATTAGGCATCAAGATCTATAGAGATAGATCAAGACGCCTCATTGGTCTTTCACAGAGTACATACCTTGACAAGATATTGAAGAAGTTCAGTATGGATCAGTCCAAGAAGGGGTTCTTGCCTGTATTGCAAGGTGTGCAATTGAGCACGGCTCAATGCCCGACCACGGCAGAAGATATAGAAGAGATGAGTGTCATCCCCTATGCCTCGGCCATAGGGTCTATTATGTATGCCATGCTGTGTACCAGACCTGATGTAAACCTTGCCGTAAGTTTGGTAAGAAGGTACCAAAGTAATCCCGGCAAGGAACACTGGACAGCGGTCAAGAATATCCTGAAGTACCTGAAGAGGACTAAGGATATGTTTCTCGTTTATGGAGGTGACGAAGAGCTCGTCGTAAAGGGTTACGTCGACGCTAGCTTCGACACAGATCTGGATGACTCGAAGTCACAGACCGGATACGTGTATATTTTGAATGGAGGAGCAGTAAGCTGGTGCAGTTGCAAGCAAAGCGTCGTGGCGGGATCTACATGTGAAGCGGAGTACATGGCAGCCTCGGAGGCAGCACAGGAAGCAGTCTGGATGAAGGAGTTCATTACCGACCTAGGGGTGATTCCCAATGCGTCGGGCCCAATGACTCTCTTCTGTGACAACACTGGAGCTATTGCCCTTGCGAAGGAGCCCAGGTTTCACAGGAAGACCAGGCATATCAAGCGTCGCTTCAACTCCATTCGTGAAAGTGTTCAAAATGGAGACATAGATATTTGTAAAGTACATACGGACCTGAATGTAGCAGATCCGTTGACTAAACCTCTTCCTAGGGCAAAACATGATCAACACCAGGACGCAATGGGTGTTCAATTCATCACAATGTAACTAGATTATTGACTCTAGTGCAAGTGGGAGACTGTTGGAAATATGCCCTAGAGGCAATAATAAATGGTTATTATTATATTTCTTTGTTCATGGTAATTGTCTATTATTCATGCTATAATTGTATTGTCCGGAAATCGTAATACATGTGTGAATACATAGACCACAACCTGTCCCTAGTAAGCCTCTAGTTGACTAGCTCGTTGATCAACCGATAGTCATGGTTTCCTGACTATGGACATTGGATGTTATTGATAACGGGATCACATCATTAGGAGAATGATGTGATGGACAAGACCCAATCCTAAGCATAGCATAAAAGATCGTGTAGTTTCGTTTGCTAGAGCTTTTCCAATGTCAAGTATCTTTTCCGTAGACCATGAGATCGTGCAACTCCCGGATACCATAGGAGTGCTTTGGGTGTGCCAAACGTCACAACGTAACTGGGTGACTATAAAGGTGCACTACGGGTATCTCCGAAAGTGTCTGTTGGGTTGGCACGGATCGAGACTGGGATTTGTCACTCCGTGTGACGGAGAGGTATCTCTGGGCCCACTCGGTAATGCATCATCACAATGAGCTCAATGTGACTAAGGCGTTAGTCACGGGATCATGCATTGCGGTACGAGTAAAGAGACTTGCCGGTAACGAGATTGAACAAGGTATTGGGATACCGACGATCGAATCTTGGGCAAGTAACATACCGATTGACAAAGGGAATTGCATACGGATTGATTGAATCCTCGACACCGTGGTTCATCCGATGAGATCATCGTGGAGCATGTGGGAGCCAACATGGGTATCCAGATCCCGCTGTTGGTTATTGACCGGAGAGGCGTCTCGGTCATGTCTGCATGTCTCCCGAACCCGTAGGGTCTACACACTTAAGGTCCGGTGATGCTAGGGTTGTAGAGATATATGTATGCGGAAACCCGAAAGTTGTTCAGAGTCCCGGATGAGATCCCGGACGTCACGAGAGGTTCCGGAATGGTCCGGAGGTGAAGAATTATATATAGGAAGTCCAGTTTCGGCCACTGGGAAAGTTTCGGGGGTTATCGGTATTGTACCGGGACCACCGGAAGGGTCCCGGGGGTCCACCGGGTGGGGCCACCTGTCCCGGAGGGCCCCGTGGGCTGAAAGTGGAAGGGAACCAGCCCCTAGTGGGCTGGGGCGCCCCCCTTGGGCCTCCCCCCCATGCGCCTAGGTTGAGAACCCTAGGGGGAGTTCCCCCTTGCCTTGGGGGGCAAGGCAAGCCCTTTCCCCCCTTGTGGCCGCCGCCCCCTTGAGATCCCATCTCTTGGGGCTGGTGCACCCCCCCCCAGAGGCCTATATAAAGGGGGGGAGGGAGGGCAGCACACAACAGCCTTGGGCGCCTCCCTCCTCCCCTGCAACACCTCTCTCTCTCTCTCGCAGAAGCTTAGCGAAGCCCTGCCGAGACCCGCTACATCCACCACCACGCCGTCGTGCTGCTGGATCTCCATCAACCTCTCCTTCCCCCTTGCTGGATCAAGAAGGAGGAGACGTCGCTGCACTGTACGTGTGTTGAACGTGGAGGTGCCGTCCATTCGGCACTCGGTCATCGGTGATTTGGATCACGGCGAGTACGACTCCGTCATCCACGTTCATTGGAACGCTTCCGCTCGCGATCTACAAGGGTATGTAGATGCACTCCTTTCCCCTTGTTGCTAGTAGACTCCATAGATGCATCTTGGTGAGCGTAGGAAAATTTTAAATTATGCTACGATTCCCAACAGACCCTTCTTGCGACAAAACCACAATGCGGTTATGCCTCTAAGTCGTGCCTCGACACATGTGAGATATAGCCGCGTCCTGGGCGTTACACAAGTCCTTAAAGACTTTTTCCGCTTCGGGCGAGGAGTCGGCCTTGTCCGACTTAGGCGTATATAGCGCCCCGAATTCAGCCTTCCGAATACTAGGGGCTTCGCCAAAATTTAAAATTGTAGACTTCTATGGCTAAGTGAGAGTGATAAAGCTTTATAGTCCGATTGCCTGGTTCGCTGTGCTGAACACCTCCTTCGAAGGACCCAAAATTGGGATAAAGAGTGCTCAGGTTTATCCCAAACACCTCAGTACTAGTTACATGGGGGCAGAAGCCGATGACTGGCCAACTCTCAGATTTCATAAACGGCCGCACAAAAGGTAATATTTTAAATTAACAAGTGTTGCATAGCGCAAATGAACTCATTTCATATTACAGGATCACATGAGTACATTCATTCGAATATTACATCCTTAGCACATTCCTCCGCCACAAGGCGAGAACCCTTCAGGACAATGTCATAATACTTTTCGGGGTAGCGATGCTCCTTGCCTTCCGGCGGCCCCTCCTTCACCAGCTTTTCGGCGTCCAGCTTCGCCCAGTGCACCTTCGCCCGGGCAAAAGCCCTGCGCGCACCCTCGATGCAAACGGACCGCTTTATGACTTCAAGCCGTGGGCCGGCATTCACAAGCCGCCTCACCAGACCGAAGTAGCTATCAGGCAGGGGCTCACCAGGCCACATCCGGACTATAAGACCCTTCATGGCCTGTTCGGCCGCCTTGTGGAGCTCGACCAGTTGCTTCAGCTGGTCGCTCAAGGGCATTGGGTGTTCGGTCCCAGTATACTGAGACCAGAACAACTTCTCCGTCGAGCTCCCCTCCTCAGCCCGGTAGAACTCCGCGGCATCCGACACACTGCGGGGTAGATCTGCGAACGCTCCTGGAGAGCTCCGAACTCGGGTAAGTAAAAAGAAAGTTTCCTTCACATGCTTGCTTTGCATAATGTATGCCTTACCCACCACTATCTTCTTAGCCGCCTCAATTTCCCGGAGGGCCTTTTGGGCTTCGGCCTTGGCATGTTGTGCGCTTTCGAGGACCTTCGCAAGCTCGGACTCTCGCGTCTTAGAGTCAAGCTCCAAGGACTCGTGTTTTTTGGTGAGAGCCTGGAACTCTTGCTGCACCTCGCCTACCCGGGCTTCTTGCTTTTCTCGCTCGATGCGCTCCTTGGCCACTTTGTCTTCGGCCTCGGATAGCGCCTTCTGCAGGGCTGCCACTTCGGTCGTGGCCCCTAGCAAAATTCATGACGATCCTATTATTCTAAAACCAAATTTTTTTTACAATATACAGACAGGGTATCACTTACCTTTGTTCTCTTCGAGCTGCCTCTTGGTAAGGCCGAGCTCTTCTTCGGACCACTCAAGGTCCTGCTTCAGTGCGGCGACCTCCGCAGTACGTGCGGCAGCGGCCAGCAGTGAAGCCTGCATATGCACATAGACATATTCCGATTAAACTCCTGCGTTTATTATTTGATCCTTTATTCGGCCTTTCTTCGCGAAACGCCAAACAAAGCATCAGGGGCTACTGTCTATGCGGTAACATTCTCTTATAATCTGGTTACTTACCTCAAAGCCTCTTAGGAGGCTGGCACAGGCTTCAGTCAGTCCGCTCTTGGCAGACTGAACCTTCTGGACCACCGCACTCATAATGGTGCGGTGCTCTTCGTCAATGGAAGCACCGCGAAGCACTTCCAGCAAGTTGTCCGATGCCTCTGGATGAACAGAGGCCATCGGCACAGACGACTTGCCTTCCTTAGCGAGGGGTTGCCTGACAGAATCCGGAACCACTGGAGGTTTCGGCGCCGTATTCGGCTTGGGGCCAGACTTGCTGCCCCCGGCGTTAGGGCCCAGAGGAGTCTTACCCCTCGTACACCCAGCGCCTGGAGTGTCGCCTTGAGGCGCCTCCGGAACTGTCTCCCCTTGGTTCAGACCCCTTTGAGACAACACCTCGGCATCGTCCGTAGGGCGGGGGGAGGAGGCGATTGGGAGTGAATCGTTGTTCATATCCGACGGGCCCAAAGAATCATCCGACGATGATACGTCGATGTGGGCTCGGGATGGGCTACATAATCATGCGCGGCGTGATAAGAAACAGTACAATAAGATGTACCAATAATTATTATGGTATCCGGATACTCACGACTTCGCCAGGGGCTTGTCCCTGGGTAACCACTCCTCGTCGCTGAAAGCGGCCGTCGTGGAGCAGTCTGGGAGGAGGGTCCTTCCCTTCTTGGACCCTTCGGCCTCCCCTGAGGGGGCGTCCTTCCTTTTCATGTCCCCCCGGCTGGGGGGGAGAACTTTTCTCTTCTTCCTCCTCATTTTCATGGGAGGAGTGCGCCTCGGTGTTTTCGAACGATGAGTCCGATACAACCTTGCGCCAGAGACCCTTCTGGGTCCCCGTGGCCTTCTTCTTGGCCTTCTTCACCGGCACCTCATAAGGCGCCGGAACCAGCATCTCCGTTAGGAGAGCATCTGCTGGATCTTTGGGCAGGGGGCTGGACAATCGATTTGCTCCGCTGTCGCTACCCAGTCCTGTTAAATGGCATGGAGGCTTAGATCCCGCGCATGGTTAAACTGGGGAAAATGAACATCTTATGATATATAAAGGACTTACCGGATTGGCAGGGCGCTTTGTGCAGAGTCCGCGATCCTCGGTAAGGGGAGGAGGTACTTCGGCGCCCTTGAACAACACCTTCCAGATGTCCTTGTGCGTCGTGTCGAAGAGCTCTTGCAGCGTTTGGTGCTCGGCCGGGTCGAACTCCCACAAATTGAATGCCCGTCTTTGACACGGGAGGATCCGGCGGAAGAGCATGACTTGGACCATGTTGACGAGCTTGATTTTCTTGCTCATCATGTTTTTGACGCAGGTCTGGAGTCCGGTTAGCTCTACCGAGGAACCCCAGGATAGGCCCTTCTCTTTCCAGGAGGTGAGCCGCATGGGGATTCCGGATCGAAATTCGGGGGCCGCCACCCAGTTGGTGTCGCGCGGCTCGGTGATGTAGAACCACCCCGATTGCCACCCCTTTATGGTCTCCACATAGGAGCCTTCGAGCCAGGTGACGTTGGGCATTTTGCCCACCACGGCGCCTCTGCACTCCGCTTGCTGGCTGACCACCACCTTCGGTTTAACGTTGAAGGTCTTCAGCCACAGGCCGAAGTGGGGCTTGATGCAGAGGAAGGCCTCGCACACGACGATGAACGCCGAGATGTTGAGAATGAAATTGGGGGCCAGATCGTGAAAGTCCAGCCCGTAGTAGAACATGAGCCCGCGGACAAACTGGTGGAGGGGAAATCCTAGTCCGTGGACGAAGTGGGTAAGAAAAACCACCCTCTCATGGGGTTCTGGCGTAGGGACGATCTGTCCCGCATCTGGCAACCGGTGTGCGATATCCGCGGCCAGATATCCGGCTCCCCGTAGCTTTGTGATGTCCTCCTCCGTAACGGAGGAGACCATCCACTTGCCTCCCGCTCCGGACATGCTTGGGGTGGTTTGAGGAGAAAATGCGAACTTGGGTGCTGGAGCTCGAGTGCGCAAGAATGGATGAGCAAGGAGGAAGAGGGCGTGGGTGAAAAAGAGGAATCCTTGTCCCTTTATAAGGGCGGAAGGAACTATACGCCTCCCCACTTGCCTGGTAAACTCGCTTATTCCCCAAGCGCCGTAATTGATGGCGCGGTTGGGTTACCCACACCCGTATTGATGAGAGTCCCGTGATAAGGGGACACGATCTCTGCTTCGACAAGACGTGCCAAGAAAACTGCCTCGCAATATGTGCAGTAGCTGGTTGAGAAAAACGGTTCGAATAATGACCAGGCCGTGGTGTGATGTCATGCTGCCAAATGTGTCAGCAGACTAGATCTGCGGAAATATTATTCTCTCTACGGTGGTATGTGGAATTTGTTTTGCAGAGCTGGACACTATCCTTGTGTTCAAAATCTTCCATGGAGTATTCGGAGGAGGAACCCACCTTGCAATGCCGAAGACAATTTGCGCGCCGGACTCATCGTCATTGAAGCCTGGTTTAGGGGCTACTGAGGGAGTCCTGGATTAGGGGGTCCTCGGACAGCCGGACTATATACTTTAGCCAGACTGTTGGACTATGAAGATACAAGATTGAAGACTTCGTCCCGTGTCCAGGTGGGACTCTCCTTGGCGTGGAAGGCAAGCTTGGCAATACGGATATGTAGATCTCCTCCCTTGTAACCGACTCTGTGTAACCCTAGCCCCCTCCGGTGTCTATATAAACCGGAGGGTTTAGTCCGTAGGACAACAACAATCATACCATAGGCTAGCTTCTAGGGTTTAGCCTCTACGATCTCGTGGTAGATCAACTCTTGTAATACTCATATCATCAAGATCAATCAAGCAGGAAGTAGGGTATTACCTCCATCGAGAGGGCCCGAACCTGGGTAAACATCGTGTCCCCCGCCTCCTGTTACCATCCGCCTTAGACGCACAGTTCGGGACCCCCTACCCGAGATCCGCCGGTTTTGACACCGACAGCCGCTTCTTCCAACAATACCGCCGAATCAAATTATGACATGATGGTAAGCAGTATGACTATTATCGCCCACAACTCACTTGTGTTCTACTCGTGCATATAACATCTACGCATAAACCTGGCTCGGATGCCACTGTTCGGTAACGTAGTAATTTCAAAAATTTCCCTACGCACACGCAAGATCATGGTGATGCATAGCAACGAGAGGGGAGAGTGTAGTCCACGTACCCTCGTAGACCGTAAGCGGAAGCGTTATGACAACGCGGTTGATGTAGTCGTACGTCTTCATGATCGACCGATCCTAGTACCGAACGTACGGCAACTCTGCGATCGGCACACGTTCGGCTCGGTGACGTCCCACGAACTCACGATCCAGCAGAGTGTCGAGGGAGAGCTTCGTCAGCACGACGGCGTGATGGCGGTGATGATGAAGCTACCGGCTTAGGTTTTCGCCTAAGCACTACGACGTTATGACCGAGGTGGATTATGGTGGAGGGGGGCACCGCACACGGCTAAGAGATGAATGATCAACTTGTGTGTCTATGGGGTGCCCCCCTCCTTCGTATATGAAGGAGTGGAGGAGGGGGAGGGCCGTCCCTCCTATGGCGTGCCCTATGGGGAGTCCTACTCCCACCGGGAGTAGGATTCCCCCCTTCCCTAGTTGGACTAGGAGTGGAAGGAAGGGGAAGAGAGGGGGAAGGAAAGGGGGGCCGGCCCCCCACCCAATTCAGATTGGGCTTGGTGGGGGCACGCCCCCTCCTAGGCCTCCCTCTCTTCTCTCCCACTATGGCCCAATAAGGCCCGTATACCTCCCGAGGGGTTCCGGTAACCTCCCGGTGCTCCAGTATATGCCCGAACTCACCCGGAACCTTTCCGATGTCCAAACATAGGCTTCCAATATATCGATCTTTACGTCTCGGCCATTTCGAGACTCCTCGTCATGTTCGTGATCATATCCGGGACTCCGAACTACCTTCGATACATCAAAAAACATAAACTCATAATATCGATCGTCACCGAACGTTAAGCGTGTGGACCCTGCGGGTTCGAGAACTATGTAGACATGACCGGGACACATCTCCGGTCAATAACCAATAGCAGAACCTGGATGCTCATATTGGTTCCTACATATTCTACGGAGATCTTTATCGGTCAAACCGCATAACAACATACGTTGTTCCGTTTGTCATCGGTATGTTACTTGCCCGAGATTCGATCGTCGGTATCTCAAAACCTAGTTCAATCTCGTTACCGGCAAGTCTCTTTACTCGTTCTGTAATGCATCATCCCACAACTAACTCTTTAGTCACGTTGCTTGCAAGGCTTAGTGATGTGCATTACCGAGAGGGCCCAGAGATACCTCTCCGACAATCAGAGTGACAAATCCTAATCTCGATCTATGCCAACTCAACAAGTACCATCGGAGACACCTGTAGAGCACCTTTATAATCACCCAGTTGCGTTGTGACATTTGGTAGCACACAAAGTGTTCCTCCGGTATTCGGGAGTTGCATAATCTCATAGTCATAGGAACATGTATAAGTAATGAAGAAATCAATAGCAGTATACTAAACGATCAAGTGCTAAGCTAACGGAATGGGTCAAGTCAATCACATCATTCTCTAATGATGTGATCCTGTTAATCAAATGACAACTCATGTCTTTGGCTAGGAAACTTAACCATCTTTGATTCAACGAGCTAGTCAAGTAGAGGCATACTAGTGACACTCTGTTTGTCTATGTATTCGCACATGTACTAAGTTTCCGGTTAATAAAATTCTAGCATGAATAATAAACATTTATCGTGATATAAGGAAATATAAATAACAACTTTATTATTGCCTCTAGGGCATATTTCCTTCAAGTCTCCTGCGGAAATCATTTGATTCTCAGTCCGGCTTTTCTTTCCGAACACCCGACAGAGTATCAGGGGCTACTGTCTATACTGTGACAATCTTTTTATACAATCGCGTCGCTTACCTCAAAGCCTGTCAGAAGGCTGGTGCAGGCTTCGGTCAGTCCGCTCTTAGCGGACTGAACCCTTTCAACCACTGTACCCATAAGGATACGGTGTTCCTCAACAATGGAAGCACCTTGCAGTGCTTCCAGCAGGTTATCCGGTGTCTCTGGATGGACAGAGGCCACCGGCGGAATAGGCGCACTTCCTCCTTTCGAAGGAGGCTGCTTGCCAGATTCCGGAGCCATGTGGGTCTCCGGAATGGTATTCAGCTGGGGGCCGAATTGGATATGGCCCCCATCGCCAGTCTCCAGGGGGACTTGCTCCCCCAGGTGTTCGGCATCCGAGGTTTCGCCCTCCGGCGCCGTCCTAATGGCTCGATGCGTCTCTCCCAGGCCCGTGAAGGTCCTTCAGGACACCGCATCGGCGTTGTCCGTGGCCTTGGGGGAGGTGGCTGTCGACAGCGAATCGCTGTCCATAGCCTTTGGATCCAGGGAACCCCTCGATGAGGATCGCTGGGAGCTGTTGTGGGCCGGACTGCAGCGCATAATTCAATGTGTTAAAACCATAAAGTAAAAGAGCTGGATATATATATATATATATGCGCATTTATTGAGTACTTCCGATTCGGCCAGGGGCTTATCCCTGGGGCGCCACTCCGAGCTTGTCGGGGATATTACCACTGGGCGTAAACTGGCCAGGAGAGGCCGGGTTAACCCCATAAGTAGTTCATCTGTATCTGAAGCCTATGAAGACAGGCGGTGACGCTTCATGATGGCCCAGGGCCCAAAGCCGGTTTAAGGCCCATAGACACAAACCGGCATTGATATGTAAACTTGTGTTGTAATATAGAGGTAGCAGAGACCGAGTCGGACACGATTATGAGCCGGCCTCGGAGTCTATAAACCGACGGGCGTCAACCCATGTATATAAGGGGACGACCCGGCGGCGGTTCAGGGACAACAGACAACACCTCGAGACTCAGGCAAAGCGTATTCGCTCCCTGGTCATCGAAACCCCATCAATTCCATCACAACTAGACGTAGGCTTTTACCTTCATCGTAAGGGGCCAAACTAGTATAAAACTCTCTTGCGTCCCTTGTCCGCTTTAACCCCTTTAAGCTAACCCGTAGCGATGGCTCCATGACTAAGTCCTTTCTCTAGGACAGCTGCCGTGACAAAACCACGACAGTTGGCGCCCACCGTGGGGCTATCGCACGATGGTTTCAAGTTCTTGGAGGGTAACTTCGAAGGAGTCAAGGGTTACGCTGTGGGCCGGATGACCAAAAGTCGTCGCGGCAAGCTCTACATCGACGATGCAGGCTGGGGCCCCGAGGCTGGCTCAATCGAGTACGGGTACCGGGTCCCCTTTGGTGGCATACACGTCTTCATTGGCAAAATCGGCGAAACAGGCCCTGAGCCAGACATCTGCACTGACCTCATCGAGACGGCTCAGCGTGCGAGATCTGCCCGGGTCAAGCCTGTCATGAAGCGTGCCTTCGTGGGAGTTATCCATGGAGGAGAATCTGAGGATAGATCGGAATCTGGTGGTGAGACCGTCGTTTATTCCGGCGACGAGTCATCGACCGGAGAGACCTAGTCATTATATCAGTTACAACATGGCCGGATTGGGGGCTATTCCGATGGCGACAGTATTCTGGACCCCTTTGATCTGCCAAACCGGGTTGCGATCTTCATGGCCGGCACGCAACCGGCGCTCCACTCTTCGACCGCAGCGGCGATGATTTCCGGATCAGCGGCGGCGGCAGCGGCCGGGGCAGGAGGCCCTGTGCGACCACCAGCTCAGGTTCTATCTGATTTGTTTGACGCGTTGGCAATGCTGATGGCGGAGGTTAACCCGGCGGATCAGGATGCACACAATGCGGAAATCACGAAAGTGAAAGATCAGATCACCCAGGCCAAAGCCGACTTAGCAGCTGAGGATACCAGGATAGCCGCGGATCGGGCCGCTTTGGATGCACAAGCTTACCGGATTATGCTGGATCAGAGTGCGTCGAACAAAGTCCTGAAGAGGAGGCACCGATCTCGCCTGCCGCCGGTTTATGACGCTAGAAATCTCTTTAATACCCCAGGAGCAGGGACTAGTAATCCACCGGTGGTAAACCGGACGGAGGCACCAGGGGCAGGAGCGCCGGTTCAGCCACGTTTGGTGGATCCGCCTCGTCAGGACAATATTGTGGCACCGCATGTCCCCACACCACCGGGTCATTATTCTAACCCGATGGACAACATTGTCGCTGCCGCTTCACGGCTGGCGGCCATCCCGATCGAAGGCGATTCTCCAACAGCAGTCGAGACGCGTCGGGTTAAGGAGCTTATTCAGACAACCTTGATTCAACAGGAAGCTTATTCGTATAGTCGTGATCGGATTCATTCCACTCCCCGTCCAAGCAGCAGTCACAGCAGGCGTATGAATGAACCGGCAGTGTCAAGCAATGCGCGGAACCGTGATCAGCCCCGTGGCAATAACCCGGCGTGTGGTGCTGGTGATCCTCAGGAGGTGGTGAACCGGGCTCGGGCACGCAGAGAGGCCGAGTTAGCGGCGCAGCATGAAGCCCGTCAGCTTACTCCGGTTCGTCCAACCACATCAGTGGAACCAAGAGTTACCTCTAGTTCCTTGGGAGTGCCATGTCTTGTCCCAGCATTGCGCAATGTGCGCCTGCCCAAGGATTTCAAGGGCCCGCGCAAGGTGCCGAATTACACCGCCGATTTATCCCCAAAAACATGGGTCGAAAGCTACGAGATGGCCATGGAGATGCTGGATGTGGATGATGCGGCTTGTGCGAAATACTTCACCATGATGCTAGAAGGGACAGCCCGCACTTGGTTAAAGAGCTTACCGGCTAATTCTATCAGGTCATGGGCCGAATTGAGAGCCCGGTTTATTCAGAATTTCAAGGATACATGCAAGCAGCCCATGTCAATTGTGGACTTAGCTGCCTGTGTCCAGGAGGAAGGAGAATCAACAACCCATTGGGTGCGCCGGGTTTCGGAGATTTTGCATTCATCGGACCGCATCAATGCTGACACCGCAGTTTTAACCTTGGAAGGCAATTGCCGGTTTGAACCCCTGAAGTTGAAGTTGGGATGGCTCAAACGTCATTGTAATGACATGGGAACCCTCATGGCTGCACTGGTGAAGTATGCCCATTCTGATAGTACCAAGGATCCCGAGTCTGACGATGATAAGACATGGAAGGGAAAGAAGAGCGGCAACGCCAAGGGGCAGCACCACAACCCGCTGGGTCATGGAAACGGCAGCAAGCGTAAAGCAGACCACGGTTTAGACTTTGTGGCTAACACTAATACAGATGACAAGGGCTAGTGGCGTAAGGGTAAGCCGCCCCAGCGCGATGGAAGGCCAGATCCTAATCCGGACCGTTTGTCTTATCTGTTGAACCAACCCTGCCCAAAGCATGGGACGAAGGAGAACCCGTCCACGCACCTCTGGAAAGATTGTTACATCATGCAAGAGTTCAAAAATTCTGATTCTTTCCGGTATGATCATGGACCAGGAGGCAGTTCGGGCCTCGGATCTCATGGGCCGGGTTATGGTGGAGGAAATTCCGGTTCAGGCTTCCACGGTAATCAGGGTGGACATAACAATCAAAGTAATCTGGGCAATCAAGGTGGCTATAATCATCAGGGCAATCAGCAGCAGCAGCAGTCGGGTTACCAGAGCAACCCGAAGCAGTTGAATAGCGGACAGTATCATGTCTTCAGCACTAGCTTGGACAAGCGCGATCAGAAGCTTCATAAAAGGGCGGTGAATGCCGTTGAACCGGCGGTGCCCCGTTATTTACGCTGGTCCGAGCAGCCGATTGTGTGGAGTAGAGAAGATCATCCACCCCGGGTTGACAATCGGGTCATCTGGCTCTGGTGGTGGCACCTCAGGTGGGAGGTTATAAGTTCACTAAGGTACTCATGGATGGAGGGAGTAGTATCAATATCCTTTATTATGAAACTTTCCGTCGCATGGGGTTAACAGATAAAAATCTTAAACCGTCCAATACGGTGTTCCATGGTGTGGTGCCTGGTATGTTGGTAAAATAGCTCTGGAGGTGGATTTTGGAGATGAGCATGACTCGAGATCAGAAACCTTGACCTTTGAAGTGGTGAAAATCAGCAGCCCGTATCATGCCCTATTTGGACGGCCAGCTTATGCTAAATTTATGGCACGGCCTTGTTATGTTTATCTACAGCTCAAGATGCCGGGTCACAAGGGAACTATAACCGTGCATGGAAACCGCAAGATTGCTCTGGAGTGTGAAGAAGGTGATGCGGCTTATGCTGAGTCGGTTTGTGCAACAGAAGAGTTGAAGTATTACAAGGACAATGTTGATCCGGCAGATATGACTTCATTGAAGAAACCAACTACAGAGCATGATCCGGCCCTGAAGTTTAAATCGGCTGATGAGACTAAGCTTATTGACTTCGTGCCTCGCGATTCATCCAAGCAGTTTAGCATCAGCGCTAACTTGGATCCGAGATAGGAAAGCGCGCTCGTCGAGTTCATCCGTGAGAATCGGGACATCTTTGTGTGGAAGCCTTCTGACATGCCAGGTGTACCGAGAGAACTCGCTGAGCACACTCTCAATGTTGATCCCAAGTATAAACCGGTGAAGCAGTTTCTTCGCCGGTTCAATGAAGAAAGACGCAAAGCTATTGGAGAAGAAGTAGATAGGCTCTTGGCGGCTGGATTTATCGTTGAAGTATTCCATCCTGAGTGGTTGGCTAATCCGGTGCTGGTCCTCAAGAAGAATGGCACTTGGCGTATGTGTGTGGACTACACAGATCTCAACAAAGCTTGTCTAGCAGATCCTTTTGCCCTTCCCCGTATTCATCAAATTATTGATGCTACGGCGGGTTGTGAGCATTTAAGTTTTTTGGATGCATATTCTGGTTATCATCAGATCAAAATGGCAATTAAGGACCAGGAGAAGACAGCTTTCATAACTCCCTTTGGAGCCTTCTGCTATGTATCCATGCCTTTTGGGCTCAAGAGTGCCCAGGCGACTTATCAAAGGTGTGTGCAGAATTGTCTGCACGAACAGATCGGCCACAATGTTCACGCCTATGTGGATGATATTGTGGTAAAATCAAGGAAAAAGGAGACATTGATTGATGACTTGAAGGAAACCTTTGATAACCTGCGGGTTTATAAAATGATGCTTAATCTGGCCAAGTGCGTCTTTGGTGTACCTGTAGGCAAGCTCTTGGGTTTTTTGGTGTCTAACAGGGGCATTGAAGCTAATCCGAAAAAAATCAAAGCCATCACCTCCTTGGCTAAACCGAAGTGTATCAATGATGTTCAACTCCTGGCAGGCCGGATTGCCGCATTGAGCCGGTTTGTCAGTCGCCTTGGCGAGAAGGCCATCCCTTTATATCAGATGCTGAAGAAAACGGATAACTTCGTCTGGAGTGACGCTGCTAATGAAGCATTTGAGGACTTAAAGCGGCAGCTGGCTAATCCGCCGATTCTCGCTGCTCCACTGGACAAAGAACCATTGTTGCTATATGTGGCAGCTAATGCTCGGGCTGTTAGTGCGGCTATTGTGGTGGAGCGCAAGGAGGCAGGAAAGGAATATCCGGTTCAGCAGCCGGTTTACTATATCAGTGAGGTACTTATTGAGTCCAAGTAGAGGTACCCGCATTGGCAAAAATTGGTGTATGGGGTTTTCATGGCAAGCCGGAAGCTTAAGCAGTATTTCCAAGGTCATCCCATCACGGTGGTCAGCTCTGCTCCTTTGGGGGATATAATCCAGAACAGGGAAGCAACTGGTCGAATTGCTAAGTGGGCTATCGAGCTTGGGCCTCACGGGTTGAAATACATACCCCGAACGGCGATCAAATCTCAGGCACTTGTGGATTTCATTAATGATTGGACAGAATTACAAGCGCCAGAGGAGAAGCCGGATCACACTTATTGGACTATTCATTTTGATGGGTCCAGGCAATCGGAGGGCTCGGGGGCTGGAGTCGTATTAACTTCCCCACGAGGTGATAAGCTTTGTTATGTTCTCCGTTTAATGTTCCCTTGCACTAACAATGCAGCTGAATATGAGGCTTTACTCCATGGTCTTCGGATGGCTAAGGAGATGAACCTAAGCCGAGTTAAGTGCTTTGGTGACTCGGATCTGGTGGCTCAAAAGTGTCCGGCACTTGGGATTCCAAGGACCCACTAATGGCAGCATATCGTCGTGAGGTGGATATTGTTGCAGGTCACTTTAAGGGTTATCAGGTGGATCATGTGGACCGGCGGAAGAATGAAGCGGCGGATGCTTTAAGCCGCCTGGGTTCCCAACGTAAACCGGTTCCACCTAATGTCTTCCTGGATGTTTTGCATAATCCGTCCGTCAAGCTCCCTGGTGAAGAGGATTTGGCTGTTCCTGATCCGGAGGCCTAGTTGGTGGCGGCTCTTCATGTTATCCTGGACTGGACGGTTCCATATCTGGCATATATAAACCGGGGCGAGTTACCAGAGGATGAAACTTTGGCCAGGCAGATAACCCGGTGGTCCAAGTCCATGACTATTATCAATGGAGAGTTACATCATTGCAGTGTGACAGGGGCGTTTCAACGCTGTGTGTCTCCTGAGGAAGGCCGTGAAATTTTGCGTGAGATCCACGAAGGAGATTGTGGTCACCACGCCAGTTCAAAATCTTTCGTGGCCAAGGCGTTTCGTCACGGTTTCTATTGGTTGACAGCTCATGCTGATGCCGAGGACTTGGTTAAAAGATGTGATGGTTGTCAGAAATTCTCAAGGCGCGCTCATGTACCAGCTCAAGAATTGAGGATGATTCCAATCACTTGGCCGTTTGCAACTTGGGGTGTGACGCCCCCGATTTGACCGTACACTAATCATGCACGCAAATGTGTACGATCAAGTTCAGGGACTCACGGGAAGATATCACAACACAACTCTAAAACATAAATAAGTCATACAAGCATTATAATACAAGCCAGGGGCCTCGAGGGCTCGAATACAAGTGCTCGATCACAGACGAGTCAGCGGAAGCAACAATATCTGAGTATAGACATAAGTTAAACAAGTTTGCCTTAAGAAGGCTAGCACAAACTGGGATACAGATCGAACGAGGCGCAGGCCTCCTGCCTGAGATCCTCCTAACTACTCCTGGTCGTCGTCAGCGGGCTGCACGTAGTAGTAGGCACCTCCAGTGTCGTAGGTGTCGTCTGGCTCCTGGACTCCAGCATCTGGTTGCGACAACCAGACAGAAAGGAAAGGGGGGCAAGAGGGAGAGAAGCAACCATGAGTACTCATCCAAAGTACTCGCAAGCAAGGAGCTACACTACATATGCATGGGTATATGTGTAAAGGGGCATATCAGTGGACTGAACTGCAGAATGCTAGAATAAAAGGGGGATAGCTAGTCCTGTCGAAGACTACGCTTCTGGTCATCTCCATCTTGCAGCATGTAGAAGAGAGTAGATTGAAGTCCTCCAAGTAGCATCGCATAGCATAATCCTACCCGGCGATCCCCTCCTCGTCGCCCTGTTAGAGAGCGATCACCGGGTTGTATCTGGCACTTGGAAGGGTGTATTTTATTCAGTATCCGGTTCTAGTTGTCATAAGGTCAAGGTACAACTCCGGGTCGTCCTTTTACCGAGGGACACGGCTATTCGAATAGATAAACTTCCCTGCAGGGGTGCACCACATAACCCAACACGCTCGATCCCATTTGGCCGGACACACTTTTCTGGGTCATGCCCGTCCGCATAAGATCAACGTGTCGCAGCCCCACCTAGGCTCAACCGAGAGGTCAACACACCGGTCTAACCCTATGCGCACAGGGGTCTGGGCCCATCGCCCTATGCACACCTGCACGTTGCGAGGGCGGCCGGAAGCAGACCTAGCCTAGTGGCGTTCCAGTCCAATCCGGCGCGCGCCGCTCCGTCGCTGACGTCAAAAAGAGCTTCGGCTGATACCACGACGCCGGGATACCCATAACTACTCCCGCGTAGATGGCTAGTGCGTATAGACCAAATGGCCAGACTCAGATCAAATACCAAGATCTCGTTAAGCGTGTTAAGTATCCGCGAACACCGACCGGCCAGGCCCACCTCTCACCTAGGCGGTCTCAACCTGCCCTGTCGCTCCGCCACAAAGATCCACTTGCGGGTACTCCTACGAGCCGACCCGACTTTAGTCATCACATGTGTCATGTATATAGTATATAAGTATATACCCATGAGCACCGCCCAGGTGATCACGGCCCGATAGTATAGCACAGCAGACGGACAAGAATGTAGGGCCACTGATGGAAACTAGCATCCTATACTAAGCATGTAGGATTGCAGGTAATGGTAACAACAGTAGTAGCAAGGATAGGCTATGCATCAGGATAGGATATCGGAAAGCAGTAACATGCTACACTACTCTAATGCAAGCAGTATAGAGAAGCATAGGCAATATCTGGTGATCAAGGGGGGGCTTGCCTGGTTGCTTTGGCAAGTAGGAGGGGTCGTCAACTCCGTAGTCGAACTGGGCAGCAGCAGTGTCGGTCTCGTAGTCTACCGGAGAGAAGAGGGGGAAGAAACAGTGAATACAATGCAAACATAAGCATGACGATGCGTGACATGACAATGAGCAGTGCTAGGTGTGTCCTAACGCGACAGTAGGTGGTACCGGCGAAGGGGGGGACATCCGGGAAAGTATTCCCGATGTTTTGCGTTTTCGGACAGATGGACCGGAGGGGGAGTTGCGAGTTCGATAGGTTAGGGAGGTGTGGTGGACGAACGGACTGCGTATCCGGATTCGTCTCGTCGTTCTGAGCAACTTTCATGTAGAAAACATTTTCATCCGAGTTACGGTTTAAAAGATATGAATTTTCAAAGATTATTTGAATTTCTGGAATTATTTGAATTTAGCAAAAATGAATTATGGCGTCAGCATGAGGTAACGCTGACGTCAGCAAGTCAACAGGTCGGCTGACCAGTCAAACCAGACAGGTGGGTCCAGTGGGACCCACATGTCATTGATAGGGCACTAACAGAGTTTTATAACTAACTTAAACAAGGTTATTAGCAGGTAGGCCCCACCTGCCAGTGCCTATTTAGATTAATTAATTAGTTTTATTTTATAAAAACATTTTATTTAGTTTACTTATGAGGCGGGGCCCGCATGTCAGCGTCACAGAGACGCCCAGTCAGCACGTTGACTGGGTCAACCCAGTTAACGGGGCCTGCTGGCAGTGACCCGGGATGGCCCTAGGTGTGCCACGTCAGCGGCGGCCGGCGGCACATCGCCAGTGACGCCAAACACGGCGGAGGGCTTCGGACCTCGTCGGATTGCGCCTACGGGCAACCGTTTCGCGCGCGCGAGGGCGCGTTCGAACGAGCGGAGCAACGCGCGTCGAACAGCGGTGGTGGCGTCACCGGAGTTGGCTGGAATCGGCGCCGGCGTCGAGGCCAGCGGCAGAGCGGCTTCGGTCGAAGACGGAAACGGCGAGGCAGCACGCTATTGAGCAAAAGAGGAGGCTGGGGAGGATCTACGCGGTGCGGCGAGTCCAATGGGTACGAGCCCGTGACCAAACCGTCACCGGAGACGCGTCGGCGACGAGCTTCGCGGCGACGCGTTCGGCCTCGTTGTGAGAGCTAGCTAAGGTTCGCGCGAGAGCAAACGGAGAAGGGTAGGAGGTAGAGGAGCTCACCGCGCGGCGCACAGAGGCCGGTGAGAGGCTTAGTAGCAGCAGCAGTCGCCGGAGTTGAAGAAGACGGTGGCGACCCGAGGAAGAAGGCGACGGCATTGGGGGTGATGTAGGGGGTCCCGGCTCGAGCAGGTGGTCGGGGAGGACGGGCTCGACGCGGCGGAGCTCGTGGACACGTCGGGGAGGAGAACGGGGCTCGGTGGCCGCGGCTATGGCGCAGCCATGGCGACGGCGGCGCTCGTTTGCGGTGGGGAACAAGGTGGAGCTGAGGGAGGAGGGAGAGGCGCAGGAACCGAGGGTGAGAGTGGGGGCGAGTGGGAGGCGCGATCGAGGAGGCGGGGCGTGGCGGCCTTATCCTCCCCCGTCGCCGGCGAGGGGGTGCGGCGGGGACCTGCCCCTGTTCCGACCCCGGTCGGGGGAACAGGGAAGGGGAGGGCACGGCCGAGCGAGGTGGGCCAGGCCGGCTGGGCCTGGGGTCGGCCCAGTTGGGCCAGGGTCCAGTGGGGGGGTTTCCTCTTCTTCTCTTTTTTTGTTTGTTTCTTTTGTATTTTCTTTTCTTTTTATTTATTTTCTTTTCTGTTTTACATCATTTTAAAATAGTTAGGCATTTTCTAAAAACGTGTTTTCTCCACAATAATTATCAGTGCAATATCTGGCACCCACCGAACATTTTTGTTTAAATTTTTGAAAACTTTTATTATTGACATTAATTTGAATTTAAATTTTGAAAAGGTTTCGAATCATTGCGAGGTTAACCACAGTAACCGTGGTGACGTGGCATCATTAGCGTGGGATTACTGTAGCTTAATTATCCGGGCGTCACAAATCTCCTCCACTACAAGAAATCTCGTCCCGAGATTTAGGAGGTAGAAGGAAAAAATGCAGGGTATTCTTCGCGCAGACGATCCTCTCGTTCCCAAGTGGCTTCATCTTCAGAATGGTGCGACCACTGGACTTTGAGGAACTTGATCGCCTTCTGACGTGTGCGGCGTTCAGCTTGGTCGAGAATGCGGACCGGATGCTCCTTATAGGAGAGGTCCTGGTGCAATTCGAGCACTTCATGATCCACTGCTCGGATTGGGTCCTTGAAGCAATGGTGGAGCTGTGACACATGGAACACATCGTGAACCTGAGAAAGGTTCTGTGGAAGCTCCAGTTGGTATGCCACTTTTCCCCGCCTTTCGAGAATAATGAATGGGCCAATATATCGAGGAGCTAGTTTGCCCTTGATTCCAAAGCGGTGAGCACCCTTCATAGGTGTGACTCGAAGATAAGCCTTTTCGCCAGGTTGATAGACCATGTCTTTATGATGACGGTCATACTGACTCTTCTGACGTGACTGAGCAGTCTTGAGATTCTCGCGAATAATGCGGACTTGTTCTTCGGCATGTTGGATAATATCCGGACCGAAGAGTGGACGTTCCCCAGTTTTTGACCAGTTCAGAGGGGTTCGACACTTTTGTCCATATAACACTTCGAAGGGGGCCATCTTCAGACTAGCTTGATAGCTATTATTATAAGAGAACTCAGCATACGGGAGAGATTCCTCCCATTTCTTGCCGAAGGAAATAACACAAGCTCGAAGCATGTCTTCGAGAACTTGGTTGACACGTTCAACTTGCCCCTGCGACTGAGGATGAAATGCAGTACTGAATGACAGATGAGTTCCCATAGCTTCTTGGAAACTTGCCCAGAATCTTGAAGTGAATAAGCTGCCACGGTCTGAGCTGATAACCAATGGAATACCATGGAGTGAAACAATCCTGGACATATAGAGCGTTGCCAACTGGCTAGCAGTGATCGTTTCTTTGACCGCCAGAAAATGTGCAACTTTGGAAAACCGGTCAATGACGACAAGAATAGCATCATTACCTTTCTGTGATTTGGGAAATCCAGTGACGAAGTCCATCTCAACATGGTCCCATTTCCATTCAGGAATAGAGGTAGGTTGCAGAGTTCCAGCAGGCCTTTGATGTTCTGCTTTGATACGACGGCAAACGTCACACTCAGCAACATAATGAGCAATGTCTTGCTTCATATTAGACCACCAGAATCTCTGACAGATGTCTTGGTACATCTTTGTACTACCAGGGTGGATACATAGAGGCGTATCATGAGCTTCTTTCATAACTTCCTGTGTCATATCCAGGTTTTTCTCTGCACATGGCACCACTAGGCGGCCCTTGAAGTATAAAGTGCCATCTTCAGTAATAGTGAAGAATGAGGGCTTTCCTTCTACGAGGTAGCGCTTAATCTTGTGGGCTTCAGAGTCATACTTCTGTAGCCTTTTGATGCTGTCCACGAGATCTGGTTTAGCAACTAGGGTATTGAGGGAACCCTGGGTAACAACATGGAGGTTCACCTTGCCAAACTCCTTAGGAGGGGGAGCGAGTGCACCCGGAGGGACAATATGGAGGTTCAGCTTCCTGAATTCTTCAACAAGCGAGGGCTGAACTTTGTGAACCTGGAGGTGGTTGCAGTAAGACTTGCGGCTCAAGGCATCAGCCATTACATTAGCCTTGCCTGGCGTATAGGAAATACCCAAGTCAAAGTCTGCAACAAGCTCCATCCATCTCTGCTGACGGAGGTTCAGGTCTGGCTGAGTAAACAGATACTTCAGACTTTGGTGGTCGGTGAAGATCTCGCAACGATTACCAAGAAGGTAATGTCGCCACTGTTTCAGCGCATGAATGACAGCAGCAAGTTCGAGGTCGTGAACTAGGTAGTTCTCTTCGTGAGGGCGCAATTGCCGAGAGGCATAAGCAATCACTTTGCGGTCTTGCATTAGGACACAGCCTAATCCTTGACGGGAAGCGTCGTAGTAAATGACGAAGTCCTTCTTAGTATCAGGTGGAGCTAGAACTGGGGCAGAAGTCAACTTGTCTTTGAGTGCCTGGAAACTTTCCTGACATTTGTCTGTCCATTGGAACTTGACGCCCTTATGTAACAGGTTAGTCAGAGGCCTAGCGATCTTGGAGAAGTTCTCGACGAAACGACGGCAATAGCTGGCGAGACCGAGAAAACTTCTGACTTGCTTAACGTTCTTGGGAGGAGTCCAATCAAGGATAGCCTGGACTCGTTCAGGGTTGACGGCAATACCATCCTTAGAGATGACATGCCCAAGATAGGTTACTTCCGGTAGCCAGAATTCACATTTGGAGAACTTGGCATATAGTTGATGCTCTCGTAGTTTTTCCATTACAAGTCGAAGATGTTCAACATGTTCTTCTTCGTTCTTGGAAAATACCAGGATATCATCCAGATAAACCACGACGAACTTGTCGAGGTAATCCATGAATATATAGTTCATCAGACGAGAGAAGGTGGCTGGAGCATTGGTTAAACCAAAAGACATGACGGTGTACTCGTATGAACCATAGCGAGTCACGAAGGCGGTCTTTGGGATATCCTCTTCGCGAACACGGATCTGGTGGTAACCCAACCTCAAGTCGAGCTTAGAGAACACTGACGAACCCGCTAGTTGATCATACAGATCATTGATCCGAGGAAGAGGGTATTTATTATGAATGGTAGCTTGGTTTATAGGACGGTAGTCTTGAACTAATCGGTTTGTCCCATCCTTCTTCTTGACAAAGAGAGAAGGTGCTCCCCAAGGAGAGCAACTTGGGCGAATGAATCCTTTGCGAAGAGATTTGTCGATTTCCTCCTTAAGCTCAAGGAGTTCATGCGGCGGCATCTTGTAGGGTCGCTTGGCTATAGGAGTGGTGCCTGGTTTCAAGTCGATGATGAATTCGACAGCTCTAGCAGGGGGAATCCCTGGAAGTTCTTCAGGAAAGACGTCGAGGAATTCACGCACGACGGGAATGTTTTCAATGCCCTCGAGTGGTGCAGCATTCAATGCATTCAATGCATAGAGCCTTGCCTCGGCATTTTGCACCAGATGGGCTTGGTAAGTAACTATCTCATCTGAAGGGTGTAGCAGATGGACGGTCTTAGTGGTGCAAACGATTGAAGCAGTATGCGCTTTTAACCAATTCATTCCCAGAATGAGATCAATGCTACAGGACTTCAGTACGATGGGAGAGACAAGAAATTCCAGTCCTTCGATTTCAACGGGGACGTCGTTGCAAATCATGGAGGTTCGACATTGGCCCGCAGGGGTGTGTACTAATAGTGAAGCATTCATGTCTTCGCTTCTAATGCCATGCATGAATGCAAAATCTTCTGACATGAATGAATGTTATGCACCTGTATCAAATAAAACGGATGCTGGTACTGAATTTACGAGGAGTGTACCCATCACAGTAGCAGGCTGGTCTTGAGCTTCGTTGAGATCAACGTGGTTGGCATGAGCACGACCATAAGACTTAGCATTGTTGTTGCGGGGCTGGTTGTTACCACGGCCAGTTGCTGGAAGGGCCAGTTGATTCTGGTTCTGGTTGCATTCTCTAGCACGGTGTCCTGGTTGACCACACCTGAAGCACAAGCCATTATTGGGAGTGGGAACAGGAGCCCCAGGTGGGGGAGCTGGTAGCTTTGACTGCCTAGATGGTGGAGGAGGCAGACGCGGTGCAGCATAGGTCTGCCTTGGGGCAGATGCATTTGGACGATACATACTGTTCGGGATCCATATCTTACGCTTCTGTGAGGGCGAGCCCGAAGATGAGCCCGTGTCACGGTTGCGCCTGTGAGAGCTCTGGTATTCCTGCAGACCAGTTTCGACATTGATGGCCTTGTTCACCAAGGTGGCGAAATCAGCAAAGTCATGCACTAGAAGTGTGAGCTTGATGTCAGCTTGAAGGCCATCACGGAACTTCTCCTGTCTGCGTGCATCAGTTGCAATGTCCTCCTCAGCATAGCGAGACAAGTCCAGAAACTCCCGCTGATAAGCTTCAATAGTTTTGTTGCCTTGGGTGAGGTTGCGGAACTCACGCTTCTTCCGGTCCATGACTCCCTGAGGAATGAAGCGGGCACGGAAAGCAGCTTGGAAGTCTGGCCAGGTGATGATTGTTCCAGCTGGCAGAGTACGCCTGTGGCTGTCCCACCATTGAGCTGCGGATCCCTTCAGAAAGAAGGAAGCAAAGTTGACATAGCTGGCAGGGACTACATCGGCAGACTCCATCTCATAGGTGATGTCACGGATCCAGTCATCAGCATCCAGAGGCTGAGTTGAGCTGCGGTACACAGTTGGATTCAGGCGCATGAAATCCTACAGAGTTACTGGGGTTGGTTGCTGGTCCATATTGGGGCGAGGAAACTGAGCCATCATATTTTCCATGAATTGGCGGTTCAGTTCAAACTGTTGGATCATACCAGCCATGTACTCAGGTGGTGGTGGGGCATTGCCACCACGACCATGACCACCTGGTCTAACCCCTGCTAATATATAACAGGGGTTCAGCATTGAGAAATTTGCAAAGACAAGGATCATTCATGATGAAACATGCATAATGAAAGGAGCACGATAGCTACTACATAGTAGTCGGCATAACTTACAAAAGGGGTCATGCATAGAGTTCAGTACACAGAGTTCAGTACATAGACTAAAACATCATAGGCGGCACACAGGCTCGCGGCGAATGCATCTAACACTACAAGCAAGCCTACATCAGTCCCAAGAGGTACTGTGGAGGTAATCGTAGCCTGACAGCTGGTAGTGAGGCAACGGATAGCCCTCCACGTCAGCAGACTGGGGGCCGCGGATACTCAGGTGTAGAGCCCGACGCTCAGGTGGCAGAAGAGGACCAAGTGCGGGAGAGTAGCCTTCCACCTCTGGCCAACCGACACCGTGGGGCATCACGGTCCTGGCTGGGTAGATCGCAGTACGCGGTAGCTGTCCATATCGGACAAAGGGGTGCAGCAGCGTCAGAGCACGGTAAAGGTGCTGACGGGTGGTGTACATCTCGTGGCGAAGAGCTCGGTTAGCTCGATCCAGCCCATCAGCATGCAGAACCAGGTTCTGATGGTAGAATGGCTCTCGGGTGACAGTGGAGTAGGCAGCAGTATAGTATCCCTCCGCACCAACATCACATGCGATAGCAATGTGCCTGAAAGGGGAGGTGTCCAACTCCCGATACTCTCCACGAAGACGTGTCAGAGCAGCATAGGCAGCATCGTGGACAGCCATATCGATGGTCACACCAACACCATGAGCGGTGTGCAGCACAGTAGTGGAGTCATACTCCCGCGACTAGAGGTGGACGATGGCACGGTACTGCTCCTGGTTAAAGTCCTGGTACTCCTCGCAGACGGTGTACTCAGGGTACCAGCGATAACCCAGATAGGTCATCATCTCAGCTAGCACAGCCGGTGATCCCGAGGCACCAATGGCCGTCGTGTGGCGCACGACCTGCCTCGTGGGTTCCATCTGAAAGCAAAGACGTTTCAAAGGAGTCAAATGATAGTGTGTGAATTTTTCAAAATACTATTCTAAGAAACAACTATGGCTTATCCAACTTTGGGGTGAATGCGGTCACGGGATCCTAGTGTTAGAATTAGTAAATTCGTTTAACCCGAGTAGAAGAGAGTTCAGAGTCCCAGAGTAAAGGTCGAGGAGTAAAAGATCCTAGTACCACCCAATGGCGACATGGGCTCGTAAGACACACAGCCATGTTAGTAAAAGTTTTGTAATGTCTAGACTCGGCTTCGGCCAAGGAGTGTGGAAAGGGGGATTCCTACAGGCAGTCGGCTCTGATACCAACTTGTGACGCCCTCGATTTGACCGTACACTAATCATGCACGCAAATGTGTACGATCAAGTTCAGGGACTCACGGGAAGATATCACAACACAACTCTAAAACATAAATAAGTCATACAAGCATTATAATACAAGCCAGGGGCCTCGAGGGCTCGAATACAAGTGCTCGATCACAGACGAGTCAGCGGAAGCAACAATATCTGAGTACAGACATAAGTTAAACAAGTTTGCCTTAAGAAGGCTAGCACAAACTGGGATACAGATCGAACGAGGCGCAGGCCTCCTGCCTGAGATCCTCCTAACTACTCCTGGTCGTCGTCAGCGGGCTGCACGTAGTAGTAGGCACCTCCAGTGTCGTAGGTGTCGTCGTCGACGGTGGCGTCTGGCTCCTGGACTCCAGCATCTGGTTGCGACAACCAGACAGAAAGGAAAGGGGGAAAAGAGGAAGAGAAGCAACCGTGAGTACTCATCCAAAGTACTCGCAAGCAAGGAGCTACACTACATATGCATGGGTATATGTGTAAAGGGGCATATCAGTGGACTGAACTGCAGAATGCCAGAATAAAAGGGGAATAGCTAGTCCTGTCG
Organism: Triticum aestivum; assembly: GCF_018294505.1. Classification (NCBI taxonomy): domain Eukaryota; kingdom Viridiplantae; phylum Streptophyta; class Magnoliopsida; order Poales; family Poaceae; genus Triticum; species Triticum aestivum. Next base: position 37,746,878 of record NC_057808.1, on the reverse strand, counting down.
AAGACTACGCTTCTGGTCATCTCCATCTTGCAGCATGTAGAAGAGAGTAGATTGAAGTCCTCCAAGTAGCATCGCATAGCATAATCCTACCCGGCGATCACCGGGTTGTATCTGGCACTTGGAAGGGTGTATTTTATTCAGTATCCGGTTCTAGTTGTCATAAGGTCAAGGTACAACTCCGGGTCGTCCTTTTACCGAGGGACACGGCTATTCGAATAGATAAACTTCCCTGCAGGGGTGCACCACATAACCCAACACGCTCGATCCCATTTGGCCGGACACACTTTTCTGGGTCATGCCCGGCCGCGTAAGATCAACGCGTCGCAGCCCCACCTAGGCTCAACCGAGAGGTCAACACGCCGGTCTAACCCTATGCGCGCAGGGGTCTGGGCCCATCGCCCTATGCACACCTGCACGTTGCGAGGGCGGCCGGAAGCAGACCTAGCCTAGTGGCGTTCCAGTCCAATCCGGCGCGCGCTGCTCCGTTGCTGACGTCAAAAAGAGCTTCGGCTGATACCACGACGCCGGGGTACCCATAACTACTCCCGCGTAGATGGCTAGTGCGTATAGACCAAATGGCCAGACTCAGATCAAATACCAAGATCTCGTTAAGCGTGTTAAGTATCCGCGAACACCGACCAGGGCCAGGCCCACCTCTCACCTAGGCGGTCTCAACCTGCCCTGTCGCTCCGCCACAAAGATCCACTTGCGGGTACTCCTACGAGCCGACCCGACTTTAGTCATCACATGTGTCATGTATATAGTATATAAGTATATACCCGTGATCACTGCCTAGGTGATCACGGCCCGATAGTATAGCACAGCAGACGGACAAGAATGTAGGGCCACTGATGGAAAACTAGCATCCTATACTAAGCATGTAGGATTGCAGGTAATGGTAACAACAGTAGTAGCAAGGATAGACTATGCATCAGGATAGGATATCGGAAAGCAGTAACATGCTACACTACTCTAATGCAAGCAGTATAGAGAAGCATAGGCGATATCTGGTGATCAAGGGGGGGGGCTTGCCTGGTTGCTCTGGCAAGTAGGAGGGGTCGTCAACTCCGTAGTCGAACTGGGCAGCAGCAGTGTCGGTCTCGTAGTCTACCGGAGAGAAGAGGGGGAAGAAACAGTGAATACAATGCAAACATAAGCATGACGATGCGTGACATGACAATGAGCAGTGCTAGGTGTGTCCTAACGCGGCAGTAGGTGGTACCGGCGAAGGGGGGGAACATCCGGGAAAGTATTCCCGATGTTTTGCGTTTTCGGACAGATGGACCGGAGGGGAAGTTGCGAGTTTGATAGGTTAGGGAGGTGTGGTGGACGAACGGACTGCATATCCGAATTCGTCTCGTCGTTCTGAGCAACTTTCATGTAGAAAACATTTTCATCCGAGTTACGGTTTAAAAGATATGAATTTTCAAAGATTATTTGAATTTCTGGAATTATTTGAATTTAGCAAAAATGAATTATGACGTCAGCATGAGGTAACGCTGACGTTAGCAGGTCAACAGGTCGGCTGACCAGTCAAACCAGACAGGTGGTTCCAGTGGGACCCACATGTCATTGACAGGGCACTAACAGAGTTTTATAACTAACTTCAACAAGGTTATTAGCAGGTAGGCCCCACCTGCCAGTGCCTATTTAGATTAATTAATTAGTTTTATTTTATAAAAACATTTTATTTAGTTTACTTATGCGGCGGGGCCCGCATGTCAGCGTCACAGAGACGCCCAGTCAGCACGTTGACTGGGTCAACCCAGTCAACGGGGCCCGCGGGGCCCACTGGCTGTGACCCGGGGTGGCCCTAGGTGTGCCACGTCAGTGGCGGCCGGCGGCACGTCGCCGGTGACGCCAAACACGGCGGAGGGCTTCGGACCTCGTCGGATTTCGCCTACAGGCAACCGTTTCGCGCGCGCGAGGGCGCGTTCGAACGAGCGGAGCAACGCGCGTCGAACAGCGGTGGTGGCGTCGCCGGAGTTGGCTGGAATCGGCGCCGGCGTCGAGGCCAGCGGCGGAGCGGCTTCGGTCGAAGACGGAAATGGCGAGGCAGCACGCTATTGAGCAAAAGAGGAGGCTGGGGAGGATCTACGTGGTGCGGCGAGTCCAATGGGTACGAGCCCGTGACCAAACCGTCACCGGAGACGCGTCGGCGACGAGCTTCGCGGCGACGCGTTCGGCCTTGTTGTGAGAGCTAGCTAAGGTTCGCGCGAGAGCAAACGGAGAAGGGTAGGAGGTAGAGGAGCTCACCGCGCGGCACACGGAGGCCGGTGAGAGGTTTAGTAGCAGCAGCAGTCGCCGGAGTCAAAGAAGACGGCGGCGACCCGAGGAAGAAGGCGACGGCGTTGGGGGTGATGTAGGGGGTCCCGGCTCGAGCAGGTGGTCGGGGAGGACGGGCTCGACGCGGCGGAGCTCGTGGACACGTCGGGGAGGAGAACGGGGCTCGGTGGCCGCGGCTATGGCGCAGCCATGGCGACAGCGGCGCTCGTTTGCGGTGGGGAACAAGGTGGAGCTGAGGGAGGAGGGAGAGGCGCAGGAACCGAGGGCGAGAGTGGGGGCGAGTGGGAGGCGCGATCGAGGAGGCGGGGCGTGGCGGCCTTATCCTCCCCCGTCGCCGGCGAGGGGGTGCGGCGGGGACCTGCCCCTGTTCCGACCCCGGTCGGGGGAACAGGGAAGGGGAGGGCACGGCCGAGCGAGGTGGGCCAGGCCGGCTGGGCCTGGGGTCGGCCCAGTTGGGCTAGGGTCCAATGGGGGGGTTTCCTCTTCTTCTCTTTTTTTTGTTTGTTTCTTTTGTATTTTCTTTTCTTTTTATTTATTTTCTTTTCTGTTTTACATCATTTTAAAATAGTTAGGCATTTTCTAAAAATATGTTTTCTCCATAATAATTATCAGTGCAATATCTGGCACCCACCGAACATTTTTGTTTAAATTTTTGAAAACTTTTATTATTGACATTAATTTGAATTTAAATTTTGAAAAGGTTTCGAATCATCGCGAGGTTAACCACAGTAACCGTGGTGACGTGGCATCATTAGCGTGGGATTACTGTAGCTTAATTATCCGGGCGTCACATGGGGGCTGGATATGGTTGGGCCTTTCAAGAGGTCCATGGACAAGAAGACCCACATTTTGGTGGCGGTTGATAAGTTCACGAAGTTGGTGGAGGCAGAGCCAGTTAGTAAGTGTGATGCAGCCACGGCGGTTCAATTCATCAAAAAGGTGATCTTCCGGTTTGGCTTTCCACACAGCATTATAACAGACAATGGTACCAATCTGTCTAAGGGGGCCATGAAGGAGTTCTGTCAACGTGAGCACATCCGGCTTGATGTGTCATCAGTGGCTCATCCTCAGTCCAATGGTCAAGCGGAGAGGGCCAATCAAGAGATCTTGAGAGGCATCAAACCCCGGCTTATGGTTCCTTTGCAACGGTCGCCGGGTTGTTGGGTTGAGGAGCTACCTTCATTGTTATGGAGCATCAATACCACACCCAACAGATCGACATGATATACACCGTTCTTGATGGTTTATGGAGCGGAAGCGGTTCTTCCTAGTGACATCCGTCATGACTCACCTCGTGTAGCGGCATACGTTGAAGCTGACAACGAGAAGGCACGGCAGGAAGCTCTTGACATGTTAGATGAGGAGCGTGACATGGCGGCAGCCCGTTCGGCGATTTATCAGCAAGATCTGCGTCGTTATCATAGCCGTCGGGTTAGAACCAGAACCTTTCAAGAAGGTGATTTGGTGCTTCGGCTCATCCAGGATCAGACGGATATGCACAAGCTATCCCCCCCCCCTTGGGAAGGACCCTTTGTGGTCAGCAAGAATCTACACAACGGGTCGTATTACCTAATTGATGTTCGAGAGCGCAAAGACCCACGTAAATCGGAGGAGGAGACCAACCGGCCGTGGAATATTGCTCATCTTCGGCCCTACTATACTTGAGCTATAGGCTCTGCTTATGTACATATTATGACATTGTATATATTATGATCAATATAATAAACCGGAACCTCAGCTAAAGCGGCATCCAGTTCACCCCTTGACTTAGCTTCTCAAAGCTTAATATTAGGTCACTTGGGGGATTGGTCGTATCCGAACCATAGCTACACCTCTTGATCGGCATAAGGCCACAGCATCACTTTGGGGCTTGGTCGTATCCGAACCATAGCTACACCTCTTGATCGGCGTAATGCCACAGCATCACTTGGGGGCTTGGTCATATCCGAACCATAGCTACACCTCTTGATCGGCGTAATGCCACAGCATCACTTGGGGGCTTGGTCGAACCCGAACCATAGCTACACCTCTTGATCGACGTAATGCCACAGCATCACTTGGGGCTTGGTCGAACCCGAACCATAGCTACACCTCTTGATCGGCGTAATGCCACCGCATCACTTGGGGGCTTGGTCAAACCCGAACCATAGCTACACCTCTTGATCAAATTTGGGGCCTGGCAGCCCGTGAAAAGCCTCGACTACAACGGTTTTTATTTGCCTTTTGCTGAGTTTTCTCGTTTTCATAACATTTGTGACGTTTTCAAACCGGCGTTTATCAACCCGGTTAGGCTGTCAACTACAAGTTGTCAGTACATGATCAAGTTATAATCCGGAGACTATCAGCCCGGTCTGGTTTTGACTCATAGTCACCAGTATGGAATAAACTGGTGTTTATCACAACCCGGAACGGTTTTATTGTAAACCGGCATCATATAACAGGAGTTACTTTTACTCCGGATTAGGGTTATTACCCTCATTACAAGGTTGGTTAGCCAACACTATGTCTAAAGGTCACAGGTATCATATATTTCCATATTTGATTATCTTTTACAACCTTGGTTATAAACCTTGGTCATATATGTATTTGGGTATCGTGACCCGCCCGGTGGTAAACCGCCAGGGCGCTTTAAGCTTCTTATCTGCAGGAACAGCTTGAGTAAATAGCTATGGATTATGAACATCATATCTTAAGCATGGCGGATTAACACGCATCAGTTGCAGATAAATATGCACGAAGGCATAATAGACAAAGTGTTTTAACTAGCCTATTACAAGGCGTTTCAGTGCCCAAAAGAATAATTGTTTCTTAGTAAGCATTGCAGCAGGTGAAAGACTAAACCGGCCCCCAGATTACGATTGCTTGTCAGCTTGACCTGACGGTTGCGGATCATCTTGCACCGGTTCATCTTCTTCCTCTCTACCCAGCGGCTAGAAGTCAACAGTTGTCCAGTCGATCCCAGTTAAAGCTTGGAACATAGCTTCGTCGCTTATAAGGGTTGACGGTTCAATATCAGGGGCATAAGTGTGCTTACGGATTGGAGGGATCATATTTTGTGCTTCTGGAATTGGCACCGCAACCCGTCTGTTCTTTTCATCATAGCTTGCCTGATAGTGTGAGAGATCAACTTCTTCAGCCAATTGACAAGCCAGTGGACGTACTTCCCAGTTTATGGCGCGGAGATCCTCCTGGCCAAATTCTGATCCATCTTATTTTAAGCTTGCGAAGCCTTTAGCCACGTCCACCGGATCAAGATCAGGCACCCACGCCTTTGCCCGGGTTAGAGCGGTCAGAGCGCCAGCCCTTGCAGCAGACCTCTTTAGCTCTTCTACCCGGGCAGGCAGCATAGATAGCTTGTCTAAGGTATCCTTAATTGAAGTCGGGGGCGGCTTATTGTGAGAAGCGGTGCAGATAATTCGTTGAGCACCGGTATACAATTGTTATATCAGCGTGTAGGCAGCCTTCAGCTTCTTCTGAACATCAGAGCCCAGATGACTAATGCGAGTTCTTGCATCATTGCAAACATCAGTAAACCAGCAACGCATGGGAAGATATGTTGAAAGTATTAAGGAAAAGATGCTTACCAAACACAGCAGCGGTCATCGCATGTACTTGCCGCTTTACACCAGTCAGCTCGTCTACCACCGGTTTGAGAGATGCTTCTGCGTCCTCAGCTCTTTTCCGCAAAGCGGATTTCTCTGTGTTCCAATCCGCCCATTCCTTGGCAAAGGTCTCTTTTAGCTTTTCCATAGCGGCTAAGGCGCTCGTCAGTTCATTTTTTGCTTTGGAAGTTTCGGCCTATTGGGACTTGATGTTCTCTTGTAGATCAGCGGTTTGGCTTTCCTTCTTGCTCAGCTCAGCCTATAAAGAGACAGATACATAATGAGTTGACAGTACATATTTCAAGTACCAAGCACATAACAAGTTATCCCCTTGATACTTGGGGGCTAATGCATATTTTCTCCTTATCAGACATTTCTACAAGTCCCAAGCACAATACAAGTATTAATCTTGGCACTTGGGGCCTAATGTGTGTTTGCTCAAAAACTGTTGGTATGGGAATTCTTCTACCCGGTTCATCTTTATAAAATTAAACCGGCCCTTGGGGGCTATACCGGTGAAAGAGCAGTATGCAAATTTTAAGGAACTGGTTCATCTTAAAAAGGTAATACGGTCCCTGGAGGCTAAACATGCAAAGTTAAGTTATGACAAAAGTCCCGGTTTAGATTGGAATCATAAACCGTCACTTGGGGGCTACTAGGAGTTGATAAACTACAATTGGACAAAAGAGAAAAATAGTAGTTACCTCATATCGCTCCTTCATCAAGTTTACCAAACTAGCTTCATAATCACAGCTGGTATATAGACGGTTCAAGAAGCCAGAGTGAATGTCTTGAGCATTGAGATTGGCGTAGCTTGATAAATCGGCATTCCACTTGCCTTTGCCGATAGCAGAAGGCTCCTCCTTGGCGGTATGCTTTGACAAAGCGACAGGGTTGCCAGGAGTGGTGTGGCCAGTGCCAGTAATCATAACGTCATCATCTTGGTCATCAGCAGCCTTTGATGGAGTTGGCGGTTTATCAGTACCTTTAACTGGGCTGGCCGGTTTGTCATCAGTTCGGACAGGGCTGGTTGGCTGACCTGCATGGCTGGTAGTGTCAACTTGCACTTGTTCGGCAAGGAATTCATGGTCTTGAGGCGGCGGATCATTAAGCATGTCGTCAGCTTCGGTTTCTTCCGGATCTGGAGTTGCTTCCGGTTCAGGAGCTATATTATCATCAGCCGGTTTGTTTAACCGAGCCTTCTTGCTGGGTCTTGGCTTGGCACTGAGAAAAGATAGACATAGGATCAGTACAGTATGTAAAGATAACACATCAAGAATAAAGACATGTGCATAGCTCACCCAGGAACTGTTTTGAGGGGTGGAAGCTGTGTGGCCGATGATTCGCCAGAGGATGAGTGAGAAGTACCCTGATAATTTGAATCAGACGGGTTAAGAGGATGGCGAAAACAACCTGCTTTTGGGCATGAAGTATCAATGGGATAAGAGACCTCTGATCGGCGTTTCCGAACCGGACTGTTCGGTAAACCGGCGGAGGTAACTACCTGGCCGCTGTGCCGGGTTGTACGGCGAGCCTCGTGCTGCTGCGTCTTCAAAAAAAAGTTTGGGTCCAAATAAGCAAGAGGGTGAGAAAATTTTACTTTCCGGTTTGCTTGACGGATTTTTGATGTTGGCAGAGGATCTGAATCGGAGGAAAGAATGGTTACCTCTACGTCCTCAGCATGACTGCCTTCAGCGTCGTCCTGATAATAATCATTGTCAATGAGATGTATGAAAAATGAACCAAGAGAGTCAAGTTCTACCTCTGGTTCCGGATTACCCACATCATCATCAGCTGGTGGATCGGAGGATGCAGTAGTCCTTCTCTTGGCAGGTTTTTTAATAGCCTTGGTCTTTGGACGAACTGGCTTGACCGGTTTGTCTTGCGGCTTCGCCGGTTTGTCTTGTGACAGTTTCTTGTTCCAGAACGGATCGTCACCCTGTCAGAAAATAATCACACTTTCAGAGAATATTTGGACAGAAGCAACGTCAGATAAAAAGATTATATGATTCTTATAGCTGGCGGTTTGTTGAAGGTGCAGAAAGGGAGTAGTTCGGTTTGGGCACAGACAGCCTCCGGTTCATTCAGTATCTTTTTTACAGCTTCAGTGACTTCTGCATCTGTGAGCTGAATGTCAATATGCCGCTGAGCATCCTTCAAACTCCCCGTGTACTCACATATCAAACCGGGGCGCCGGCTTAAGGGCAGAATACTCCAGCTTATCCAGCAACGAGCAAGATCCACTCCTGTCAAACCGTTCGCCATGAAGGCTCTGAGCTTTGATAATTGGGGAGCATAGTTGGCCCTTTCTCTTGCTGTCAACCTTTGAGGAAAAGGATGTGTGTTGCTAAGGCGTTCAGGGCGGTAACCCGGTAGGGGGTTCTCATCAGATGGAGATGTATCCATGCAGTAAAACCAAGTCTGGTTCCACTCTTTGGGGTGACTCTGGTGTTTGAGATGAGGGAAGGTGACTTCCTTCCTTTTTTGAACCGCCATTCCGCGCAATTCCGTATTGGGTCCATCTAAGAATTCTGTGCGACGGTTTAAGTGAAAGAAATCCCTAAACAGTTCGACTGAAGGTTCCTCTTGCAGATAAACCTCACAAAAGACTTGGAAGTGGCAGATGTTGGTCACATAATTGGGACCGATGTCTTGAGGGTGCAGCTGAAAATTGGCCAGTACATCCCGGAAAAATTTTGAACCGGGAGAGCTAAAACCTCGTCCGAGATGATCAGCGAATACGATTACCTCTCCATCCTTGGGTGTAGGAGGATTTTCCGGGCCAGGGACCCTCCAGTGGATGACATCTTTCTTAGCTAAAGCGCCCGTTTTTACAAGGTTGCTTAACTGCTCCTCAGTTACTCGAGAGGGAGCCCAATTGCATTCATAGACTTGCTTGGCCATGACAAGGGAAATCTGAAACATGATTATTGCCGGTTTAAGAATTACAATGGACAACTATACAGCGGTATGAGGATACAAGCATATTGACAAACCGGATTTGGTTATTCGTAAACCGGAGTCTGACAATGGAAACATGTAATGCATTGGCGGTTCAACAGGGGACTAATGGTATCTACTGGGTCATCATTTGGTATATAAAGTTAAACCGCCCAATCTGGTGTTAAGGATGTATAAGTGAAGAGAAAACAGGTTTCACAAGTTGGCATTGTAATTTTGGATCTACCGCATGTCAGAAAATGAAAATATATGCAGACCTAAATATTGGTACCGAAGCAGTTGATGAAGATTCAGATGGGATTTTCTACTTAAACGAGATGAGTTGGATATCAAACAGGTGCTAAAACTACCACCGCACGAGATCTATGTGGTTCTTGGATCTAATCCATGGATATAAGTAAGGATAAAGAAGGTTCGGGCGAAGAACACTGATGAACGACAGAAACCCTAAGTGCAGATCTATGTTAAGAGAAGGGGAGACTTACGGAGGCTGTCGAGCAGCGGCGGCGCGCGGAGGAGCTCTGGTACGTTCAGGTCGATGCAGCGGTCAAGGTTGGTGCAGCAGTCGAAGGTCGACGGCGGCGGCTGAGGTCGAAGGCTCGGGCGTCGCGAGGATGACGATGATGCGAAGAGGTACGAGGGGGAAAATGGAAAGACCCCCAGGCCCTATTTATAAGGGAGATAAACGACAGGCGCGAAAATCGAGGAGCCAAATTTTTTTTATGAGGCGGAGCTGTCACCTCGATTGTCGGAGGCTCATTAATGAAGGTGGATTATACAGAGTTTTAAATAGCAGGTGACATCACGGCGGTTTATCATGATCCTAGAAGATGACATCACGACGGTTTACAAGATTATATGAAGATGTTGAAGAAGCAAATTTCTTAAGTATTGAGGATTGACATGAACCAGTTCAAATCAATCTGGGGCCTAATGTTGGGGATATTACCACTGGGCGTAAACCGGCCAGGAGAGGCCGGGTTAACCCCATAAGTAGTTCATCTGTATCTGAAGCCTATGAAGACAGGCGGTGACGCTTCATGAAGGCCCAGGGCCCAAAGCCGGTTTAAGGCCCGTAGACACAAACCGGCATTGATATGTAAACTTGTGTTGTAAGATAGAGGTAGCAGAGACCGAGCCGGACACGATTATGAGCCGGCCTTGGAGTCTGTAAACCGACGGGCGTCAACCCATGTATATAAGGGGACGACCCGGCGGCGGTTCAGGGACAACAGACAACACCTCGAGACTCAGGCAAAGCGTATTCGCTCCCTGGTCATCGAAACCCCATCAATTCCATCACAACTAGACGTAGGCTTTTACCTTCATCGTAAGGGGCCGAACTAGTATAAAACTCTCTTGCGTCCCTTGTCCGCTTTAACACCTTTAAGCTAACCCGTAGCAATGGCTCCACGACTAAGTCCTTTCTCTAGGACATCTGCCGTGACAAAACCACGACAGAGCTGCTGTCGGTATCCAGCGCGGTGTCGTCCGCGAAGGAGGCTCTCCCCTTCTTGGACGCTTCGGCCTCCAGATGTGTGGAGGCCGCCCTTTTCTTCCTTCCCCCCTCAGGGGGAGAGTAGCTTTCCTCCTCCTCCTCCTCCTCCTCGTCCTCGGCGGCGAAAGAGTGAGTCTCGGTGTCTTCGGACGTCACGTCCGAAGCGCCCTTACGGCGGAGGTCACCTCTGGCCCCCTTGGCCTTCCTTTCCGGCGCCTGGTAGGGCATCGGAACCAGCATCTTCGTCAGAAGTGGAATTGCTGGGTCTTCGGGCAGTGGAGCCGGATTCTTGACCAGCTCCACCTTCTTTGTCCAGCTCTAAGAAAGAAAGAGGGGGAAGTTCAGACATTCTCCTCGAGTTTCTAAGTAATGGATACACCTTGAAAATACGAAAAAAAACTCACCGGACTGGCAGGGTGGGTCAGGTTGTACCCACGGTCTTCGGTCTCCTTCGGCCACGTCTGTTTTCCCTTGAAGAGCACCTTCCAAATACCTTCGTGCGTAACAGCGAAGAAGTGTTGCAGGGTCTAGTGCTTGGCTGGATCAAACTCCCACAAATTGCAGGTCCGGCTTTGGCATGGAAGGATTCGGCGAAAGAGCATCACCTGGATCACATTGACGAGCTTGATGTTCTTGTCGACCATGCCCTTGATGCGTGTCTTCAGGACTGTCAGCTCGTCTGACGAGGCCCAGTCTAGGCCCTTCTCTAGCCAGGAGGTGAGCCGCATCGGGCCCAGATCGGAACTCGGATGTCGCGGCCCAGGTGGTATCGCGGGGCTCTGTGACGTAGAACCACTGTTTCTGCCACCCTTTAACGGTTTCCACGAATGTACCTTTGGGCCATATGACATTGGGCATCTTGCTCACCATGGCGCCTCCGCACTTTGCGTGTTGTCCGTCCACCACCTTCGGCTTCACATTGAAGATCTTCAGCCACAATCAGAAGTGGGGGGAGATGCGGAGGAAGGCCTCACACACGACAATAAATGCCGAGATGTTGAGGAAAGAGTTGGGGGCCAGATCGTGGAAATCCACCCCGTAGTAGAACATAAGCCTGGGGACGAATGGGTGGAGGGGAAATCCTAGTCCGTAGATGAAGTGGGGGATGAACACTACCCTCTCATGGGGCTCCGGGGTAGGGACGATCTGTCCCTTGGTCGGAAGCCGGTGGACGACCTCCTTGTCCAAATATCCGGCCTCCCGGAGCTTGGTGATGTCCTTCTCCTTGACGGAGGAAACCATCCACTTGCCCTGCGCTCCGGATTCAGACATGGCTCGAGTGCTTTCTTGAGGCAGAAAGGATGAGGACTTGGGCGCTGGAGCTCGAGAATGGATAGGCAGAGAGAGAAGGCGTGGCTGAAAGGGGGTGAATCCTTATCCCTTTATAAAGGCGGCGAATATCAAGCGCCTCCCAGCTCGCCTTAAAACTCGCCTATTCCCAAGGGCCGTGCAGACGGCACGGTGGGATTACCCACGCCCGTATTGATGAGAATCCCGCAATAAGGGGACATGATCTCTGCTGCGACAAGACGTGCCAATGGAAACCGCCTCTTGAAGTGTGGAGTGGCCTGCTAAAAACGGTTCGAAATAATAACCGGGCAGCGACGTTATGTCACGCTACCAAAGTTGTCAGCAGATTGGACTCGTGAAATATTATACTCTCTGCGGTTGTGTGTGGTATTTGTTTTGCAGAGCCGGATACATTTTCTGTGTTCAAAGGCTACTTCGGAGTATTCGGAGAAGGAACCCGCCTTGCAATGCCGAAGACAATCTGCGCGTCGGACACCTCATCATTGAAGCCTGGTTCAGGGGCTACTGAGGGAGTCCTGGATTAAGGGGTCCTCGTGCGTCCGGACTATGGAACGTGGGCCGGACTGATGGGCCGTGAAGATACAAGACTGAAGACTCTTTCCCGTATTCGGATGGGACTCTCCTTGGCGTGGATAGCAAGCCTGGCATACGGATATGAAGATTCCTTTCTCTGTAACCGACTTTGTACAACCCTAGTCCCCTCCGGTGTCTATATAAACCGGAGGGTTAGGTCCGTAGAGACAATCATAATCATATAGGCTAGACTTCTAGGGTTTAGCCATTACGATCTCGTGGTAGATCAACTCTTGTAATACTCATATTCATCAAGATCAATCAAGCAAGAAGTAGGGTATTACCTCCATAGAGAGGGCCCAAACCTGGGTAAACATCGTGTCCCCTGTCTCCTGTTACCATTGACCTTAGACGCACAGTTCGGGACCCCCTACCCGAGATCCGCCGGTTTTGACACCGACACACGCCGTAACACATCTTCTGGTAGTGCGGGTAGTTCTGCTTGGAGGCGGAGAGCACCTCGCTCAGGTAGTAGACGGGACGCTGGACGGCTTGGATCTTGCCCTTCTCTGGTCGCTCGACCACCAACACCGTGCTGACCGACCGCGAGGTTGCAGCGATGTAGAGCAGCAGCGGCTCCTTCTTGGCTGGTGCGGCCAGGATGGGTGCAGTGGAGAGCATGCGCTTGAGGTCCCTGAAAGCCTCGTCCGCTTGGTCATTCCATTCGAACGGCATCGTCTTCTTCATCAGCTGAGACAGGGGCAAGGCCCTCTCGCCCAGCCGGCTGAGAAACCGGCTGACCGAGGCCAAGCAGCTAGTGAACTTCTAGACATCGTGCAGCCGAGCCGGCTTGCGCATGTGCTCGATGGCCTTGATTTTCTCCGGGTTTGCCTCAATGCCGCGCTCCGAGACGAGGAAGCCGAGTAGCTTTCCGGCTGGGACACCGAAAACGCATTTCTCCGGGTTGAGCTTGACCTTGTACTCGCGCAGGTTGGCAAAGGTTTCCTTCAGGTCGTCGAGGAGCATGAGGTGCTGCTTGGTCTTCACCATGATGTCGTCCACATAGACGTGGATGTTGCGGCAGCAGGCATTTCTGCATGCAGCGCTGGAAAGTGGCGCCGGCGTTCTTCAAGCCGAACGACATGGTGATGTAGCAATACGCCCCAAAGGGCGTGATGAAGGACGTCTTTAGGGCGTCGGTCGGGTCCAGCTTGATCTGATGATAGCCGGAGTAAGCATCCACGAAGGATAGGAGCTCACACCCGGCAGTGGAGTCGATGACTTGGTTGATTCGCGGGAGGGTGAACGGGTCTTTGGGGCGGGCCTTGTTCAGGCTGGTGTAGTCAATACACATGCGTCAGGTCTTGTTCTTCTTCAGGACGAGGACTGGGTTGGCCAGCCACTCGGGGTGAAACACTTCCATGATGAAGCTGGCCACCAAGAGCTTGGCGACCTCTTCACCAATGGTTCTTCTCTTCTCTTCGGAAAAACGTCGGAGGGGTTGACGGACAGGCTTGGCGTCCTTGCGGATGTGGAGTTTGTGCTCGGCGTACTTCCTTGGGATACCCGGCATGTCCTTTGGGGTCCATGCAAAAATATCCCGATTCTCATGGAGGAAGTCGACGAGCTCGCCTTCCTATTTGCTGTCGAGGCGGGTGCCCACGAAAACGTACTTGCTGCAGCTGGGGTCTTCCGGGTTCAGCTTCACTTTCTTGGTCTCCTTGGAGGGCTTGAACGAGGCCTCGTCGGCCGGCTCCTCGGTCGGGGTCGGCACGGCCGACGTCTCGTGGGCCAAGGCGATGATCCGGTCGAGCTGGCACTGCTCCTCGGCTATGACCAGTGACTCAGCAAATTTGGTGTCGTCTCGGCGCACTCCAGGGACTTGCGGTAGTCGTCGGTGATGGTGATGAGGCCCTTCAGACCCGGCAGCTTCATCTTTAGGTAGGCGTAGTGGGGGACCGCCATGAATTTTGCGAGTGCGGGCCGGCCCAGCAATGCGTGGTACACGCTGGAGAGGTCCACCACCTCGAACCAGATCGGCTCGCGTCGGAAGTGGCTGCTGTCGCCGAATAGGACGTCAAGCCAGACCCACCGATTGGGGAGCAGGAGAGGCCGGGAACGATGTCGTGGAAGATCGTCCAGGTTGGCTCCAGGTCTTTGGCCTCGAGGCCGAGCTTGGTCATGGTGTCGCGGTAGAGGATGTTGATGTTGTTGCCGCCGTCGATGAGGACTTGGGAAAACTTGCACGTGCACCGAGATGCGACGATGGTGGGGTTGAGGACGAGGGCATAGCCACCCGGGTTCGGCATGACGGCCGGGTGGTCCTCCCGGGTCCATGTGACCGGGCGCTCCGACCAGTGCATGTACTCCGGCTTAGCCGGAACGACAGTGTTCACCTCCTACCGAAGGAGGTGCTCGCTGCGCTTGTCGTCGCTGAGGCTGGTGAAGACGACGTAGGTCGCGTTCTGAGCCGGGTAGGTGTTGTCGCGCATCGCGCCGGCGGCTGGGGGCGGTGGTGGAGGTGGAGGCGGCTGTCCCGCTCCCGGGGCTGGGGCCGGAGGAGGGGGACGTCGCCCCTCATGATGCGCTTGGTGATGGCGCACTATCGGAGCATGTGTGTGTGTGGACGGCCTCGCGCCGCTGTGGTTCTTGCAGGGAGCGTCGAGCATCTCCTCGAAACTCATGGCGGGTTGCCATGCCATCTTATCGATTTGCCGGTGTTTGGTGGCCGGGTGGTTCGCGGGCGCCTGCTCGGCGGCCGCGACGAGCCGATTGTCGTAGCGCTGGGCCGGTTGGTCGGCCTTGCACTTGTTGTTCTGCTGGTTGTGCTGCTGCCGCTTCCTTCGTCGGACGGCTTCGGGGGGAACCGGCTTTGCTTTGCCGGCTTCGTCTAGCGCCACCTGGATCTTCATGGCGGAGTCGGCGTTGCGTACTTGTCGGCCTTCACCATGAGCGCGGCCATGGTAGCCGGCTCGGAGCGCAGGAGCTTGTGCTTGAGGAGGGTGCCGTCCCGACACCTGTTGACGAAGTATTGGATCGCTTGGACTTCGTGGATGCCCTAGCAGCTGTTCCGGAGCTTGGTCCAGCGTGCAGGTACTCGCGGCCGGTCTCTGCCGGTCCCTACACGCACATGGCGAGCTGACTGGGGCGGCCGGGCCGCTTGTAAGTACCGGTGAAGTTGCGCAAGAAGGCCTGCTCGAAGTCGACCCACGCGTTGATGCTGCCCGCCGGCAGACTATTCAACCAGGTGGGGGCCGACCCCTGGAGCATGAGAGGCGCGTAGCAGACGGCGAGGCGGTGGTTACCGCCGGCGATGCCGATGGTGGTGGTGTAGTCGGTGAGCCAGTCCTCCGGCTTCACGGTGCCATTGTACTTGGGGTGTCGCGGGGGAGCGTGAAATCTTTAGTAAAGGGCTCACCCCGGATGAGTGGCCCGAAACACGCCGGCCCGACGGGGCCGGTCTCCTCTAGCTCTTGGGAGAGGGCGAGTCGGTCGAGGCGGTGGCGCGCGTCGCTGTCATCGATGGCGCGCGGGCCCAGCCGGTCGATGACCGCGCCGCGGGGGGCCGGGTCGGCTCCAGCCGGACGTCGGCCGGGTTGGGGCAGAGGGTCGAGTCGGCGTCGGACCTACGAGACCGGCTCGTCACCCAGGTCGCCGGCAGTCATCGGGGCGGGGTTGCGCCGGGTCCGGGTGCGGCCGGAGTGCGCCTCGCCAGGTGGTGAAGACGCCATGTGCTGGATGTCGCCGGGTCCAGTGACGCGGGCGGAGCCGGATCCGGCCAGCCTGGCGAGCTGGTTGAGGTGGTCCTGCTGCGCGTTGGCCGCGGCGAGGAGGTCGTTCACCATCTTGAGGCGGTCCTGCAGTTCTTCGCCTGCGAGCTGGTCCAGGCCGACCGCGGCCACCTAGGCAGCGCGCATGTTCTTCACGGGAGTCTCGTAGACGGGAGGGATGGCGCCGAAAGCGTGACCGATCGCGCCGCCCCGGGCCTGCACGTCGCCTACCCGGCTTGGCTCAGGCGCGTCCGGCGTGAAGCCGTAGGCGGCGTCGCGCTCCAGCTGACGGAGTCGAGGCGGCGCTGCGTGGCAGCGAGCGTCTCGGTGAGATCCAGCAGGCGCTGGCGGTCCTCGTCGAGGCGAGCCCGGGCCTCGGCGATGTCGGGGGCGTTGATGTCGGTGCCGATGGGAACACGGAGGCTCTGCATCACGGCGCGCAGCGGGTTGGGCAGGCTGGCCCGTTTCGCTGCGGCCCTGGCTTCGGCGGCCTTCCTCGCTGCGCTGGACGAGGAAGCGGCGCGGGTGTCGGTGACGAAGACCTCTACGCAGAGGTCCATTGCCCCGGCGGGAGCGCCGCCGCCGAGGGAAAGGGGGAGTTGGAAAAGTCAAGTACCTCGCTGGGGTACTCGTCGGCCGCAGGCGCGTCGGAGATGCGCAGCATGGCGAAAGAGGCGGCGAGCGCGTCGATGACGTGGTCCGCCAGCATGATGGGCTCGTCGGAGTTGGAGAGGAGCCTCGTCTGAAGCATGCTCCCGGCCAGGACCTCGAGCTGCCCCACAGTGGGTGCCAACTGTCGTGGTGGGCGCATGGCAGATGCCAAGGGATGGCTAAAGATAGGAGGAGGCTCGAGGGCACTGGTGGGCTCCAGAGGCGAGGTCGGCAAGAGCTAGCGCGGGACGAAAGACATACCCAGGTTCGGGGCTCTCCGGAGAGATAACACCCCTAGTCCTGCCGAGTGTAGTTGATATGTATCGGTACAAGGTTGCTCCTAGAGCTGTATGGAGGGAGGAGGAAGGCGAGCCGAGGCTTAGGCTGCTCCCTCTCCTTGGGTGTTGCTTGCTACGTGTGTGTGGATGAGTGATCGCCTGTGTGAGTGAGAGAGTTGCCCATGTGCATGAAGGCTCCTGGGGGGTTTTATAGGTCAACCCCCCAGGGGTACAATGGTAATGTTACAAGGCCGTGGGGCCGGGTTGTCATCGTCCGGGAAGCCGATGCTAGGACCCGCCGGGGGTCAGGGCTCGCCGGGTTCTCCAGACGCGGGGCCCCCCGGGTACGGGGGCACTGTTGCCGTCTTGTCGATCGTCAGGGAGTGACCGGGTTGAGTTGGCTACAGTGGCGCTGCGTCAGGTCGCCGCTTGCTGGCGTCATGGGTGACGATGGTTGCACTGTTGCCACGCCGGCCCCGGTCAGCGGGTAGGTGGGGCACTGTTGCCGCGCCCCGGCTGACCCGAGGCATGGGTGGGGCACTGTTGCCTTCGTCATCGGTAGGTGGAGACTCGTCCCATCATACGGCTGGGATGGGACGGGAGCTGACCCGTGGCCGGGTTGGAGAACACGCCAAGCGTGGCGCTGGCTTATTGGAGAAGTCTTGAGTTGGTTGTTGGGGCCGAGTCGAGGAGTCTGGCCGGGTCGAGGATTAGGCCGGGTCGAGGGACTTGGCCGGGTCGAGCGAACCGGCCAAGCGCGAGCCGGATTGAGGGGCGATGCTGGCCACGTTGTTTTTGAAAAGGATCCGGGTTCCGTTGCCTGCCCGGGGTTCATCCCCCCCAACATCTTATCACACCCGATCATCACGTGGTGTCTCGACACGACGAACTGTCGCAACGGTGCATACTCAGGGAGAATGCTTATACCTTGAAATTTAGTGAGAGATCATCTTATAATGCTACCGCCGAACTAAGCAAAATAAGATGCATAAAGGATGAACATCACATGCAATCAATATAAGTGATATGATATGGCCATCATCATCTTGTGCCTTTGATCTCCATCTCCAAAGCACCGTCATGATCACCATCGTCACCGGCTTGACACCTTGATCTCCATCGAAGCATCGTTGTCGTCTCGCCAACTATTGCTTCTACGACTATCGCTACCGCATAGTGATAAAGTAAAGCAATTACATGGCGATTGCATTTCATACAATAAAGCGACAACCATAAGGCTCCTGCCAGTTGCCGATAACTGTTACAAAACATGACCATCTCATACAACAAATTATATATCATCACGTCTTGACCATATCACATCACAGCATGCCCTGCAAAAACAAGTTAGAGGTCCTCTACTTTGTTGTTGCAAATTTTACGTGGCTGCTACGGGCTTAGCAAGAACCGTTCTTACCTACGCATCAAAACCACAACGATTTTTCGTCAAGTGTGTTGTTTTAACCTTCAACAAGGACCAGGCGTAGTCACACTCGATTCAACTAAATTGGAGAAACAGACACCCACTAGCCACCTGTGTGCAAAGCACGGCGGTAGAACCAGTCTCATGAACGCGGTCATGTAATGTCGGTCTGGGCCGCTTCATCCAACAATACCGCCGAATCAAAGTATGACATGCTGGTAAGCAGTATGACTATAATCGCCCACAACTCTTTGTGTTCTACTCGTGCATATAACATCTACGCATAGACCTGGCTCTGATACCACTGTTGGGGAACGCAGTATTTCAAAAAAAAATCCTACGATCACGCAAGATCTATCTAGGAGATGCATAGCAACGAGCGGGGAGAGTGTGTCCACATACCCTCGTAGATTGAAAGCGGAAGCGTTAAGTAACGCGGTTGATGTAGTCGAACGTCTTCGCGATCCAATCGATCAAGTACTGAACGCACGGCACCCCCGCGATCTGCACACGTTCAGCTCGGTGACGTCCCTCGTACTCTTGATCCAGTTGAGGCCGAGGGAGAGTTTCATCAGCACGACAGCGTGGTGACGGAGATGATGAAGTTACCGGCGCAGGGCTTCGCCTAAGCACTATGACGATATGACCGAGGTGTGTAACTGTGGAGGGGGGCACCGCACACGGCTAAGACAAATCTTGGGTGCCTTTGGGGTGCTCCCCTCCCCCGTATATAAAGGAGGGAGGGAGGAGGCGGTCGGCCTAGGGGGCGCGCCAAGCATAGGGAGTCCTAGTAGGACTCCCAAGTCCTAGTAGGATTCCCTTTCCTATTCGGAGTAGGAGAGAAGGAAAGAGAGGGAGAGGGAGAAGGAAAGGGGGGGCCGTGCCCCCACCCCTTGTCCAATTCGGTTTGGGCAGGGGGAGACGCGTGCCACCTCTTGGCCCTTCTCCCCTCTCTCCACTAAAGCCCAATAAGGGCCATTACTTCTCCCGGTGAATTCCCGTAACTCCCCGGTACTTCGAAAAATACCCGAATCACTCGGAACCTTTCCGATGTCCGAATATAGCCTTACAATATATGAATCTTTACCTCTCGACCATTTCGAGACTCCTCGTCATGTCCGTGATCTCATCCGGGACTCTGAACAAACTTCGGTCATCAAATCACATAACTCATAATACAAATCGTCATCGAACATTAAGCGTGCGGACCCTATGGGTTCGAGAACTATGTAGACATGACTGAGACACATCTCTGGTCAATAACCAATAGCGGAACCTGGATGCACATATTGGCTCCTACATATTCTACGAAGATCTTTATCGGTCAAACCGCATAACAACATACGTTGTTCCCTTTGTCATCGGTATGTTACTTGCCCGAGATTCGATCGTCGGTATCATCATACCTAGTTCAATCTCGTTACCGGCAAGTCTCTTTACTCTTTCCGTAATGCATCATCCTGCAACTAACTCATTAGTCACATTGCTTGCAAGGCTTATAGTGATGTGCATTACCGAGAGGGCCCAGAGATACCTCTCCGACAATCGGAGTGACAAATCCTAATCTCGATCTATGCCAACTCAACAAACACCATCGGAGACATCTGTAGAGCATCTTTATAATCACGCAGTTATGTTGTGACGTTTGATAGCACACTAAGTGTTCCTCCGATATTCGGGAGTTGCATAATCTCATAGACATAGGAACATGTATAAGTCATGAAGAAAGCAATAGCAAAAAACTAAATGATCATAGTGCTAAGCTAACGGATGGGTCTTGTCCATCACATCATTCTCTAATGATGTGATCCCGTTCATCAAATGACAACACATGTCTATGGCTAGGAAACTTAACCATCTTTGATTAACAAGCTAATCTAGTAGAGGCATACTAGGGACACTCTGTTTGTATATGTATTCACACATGTACTAAGTTTTCGGTTAATACAATTCTAGCATGAATAATAAACATTTATCATGATATAAGAAAATATAAATAACAACTTTATTATTGCCTCTAGGGCATATTTCCTTCAACAAATATGTGCACACATCACACGTTGGAAAACTACATGCAAAAAAGCAGCATGATGCGCAATTAATTACTTTCTTTTTTTCAAAAAGCTATATCTTTTGAACCGAACATCGGAATTGAGATCCGTTTTTAGGATTGTGTTTCTCATGACGAGTTCTTCAAAACTAGATCACATATGGAAAGGTTTCGACAAACTTTTTTTGCAGGCAACTTTGGTTAATATTGAGACAACTTTAGTGCTATAGGAAAGCAACTTCTTCTTTCTTTCCTAGTATGACTGCCTATCAACGGAAAATCCTTGTAAGTTGGTTATCGCGACTATCAGGTTGACTAGCTTCAGCTCTAAGTTATGCTTTAGAGAATAGGCAAATTGTGTAATGACGATGGATAGCATTTCATAACATCGTAGGAAACAAATTAGCAATGGCATTCAGCTAGGCATCATTAATAGGAAACTAATTAGGAATGTCAGGCAACTGTAGCACCCAGGATAAAAAAATTACTAGAAATGACAGATAACTCGGCATCAATGGTAGACAAATTCATATTATTATGGGAACTTTAAAACAACAACATATGAGCATGAATGGTTAGCAGCTTTTGGGGTGTTTTTTGCAACTCCTGTGTATTCAACGGGCAACTCATGTGTATTTTTCATCATTATATCTGGAGATTTCAACGATTTTCTCGGGCAACTCGAGCAAAAATTATAAACAACTTGTGCAGGTTTGTGGGCAACTATCTGATCCACCCCCGTATGAAACTTCTCATCACCCCCTATGAAAATTCACATCTGCCTCCATTTAGCAACTAATCCTCACACTATTAGCAACTCCTGCTCACACTGTGAACCCAACGTTAGAACGAAGATTTGTTTCACATCTGGTTTCCAGCGATGATCTCTTCAAAACTAGATCCCATATGGATATGTTTCGATGATTTTCTTCAAAAACAACTTTAAAGCTAGATGAGGCAAATTTAGTTGAAGCAACTTCTCTTGCACTATGTGTACCTATGAATTCACCTAGCAAGTATATGATAGTAAACTTAGAAACCATGGAGACATCTTTCACCATATAGGGAACTAAGCATCATTAATAGGCAACTTTGGCATTACATGAAGGCAACTATCATCAAGAAAGGGGTAACTTTGTGTTATGAAGGTGCGTACAACATATATTATGCATACACGGTCCTATAATCGCATATCCATGTTTTGTAAAGCATGTAAATCATTTCTCCTAAGTTGCTAGTTTGTTGTTGTCATTGCTAGTTAGTTGCCTATCGTGGATGTTATTGATTGATGGACACTGTTAATTAGTTGTTTACCAATGATACACATATGTGTATAGCAAATGTTCTAGCAAACTCTAAGCAACTGCCCCTAGCAGAAATCCACACAACTGTTCTAGCAAGATCCAAAGCATTTATCCCTAGCAAAAAATACAAGCAACTATCCTAGCAAATCCAAGCAATTGTATTATCAAAACATGATGCCAAACTGTTTCTAGCAAAATGAAGCAAATGTATTGCCAAACCACAATGCAAAAAACTCTTCTAGCAAAACCAAGCAACTGTCCTACAAACATGCAACTGTCCTATCCAATCCAAGCAACTGTATTACCAAAAAATGGAAAAATTATCCTAGCAAAACCAAGTAGCCTCCCTAACATTACTACTTAGATTGTCTACTTTTGGCAAAAAAAAATGTATGAGCAACTTGAATAGCCTTTCTGGACAACTATCTGACCCCCCCCCCCCTCGCCATGCAACTTATCTATTTTAGCAAAAATAAAAAACAACTTAATTACAAATAAGACACAAAATGAATAATTGTTCTAGCAAAAGAAATCCAAGCAATTATCTTAGAAAAACCTAGCAACTCCATTACAAGACACACAAATGCAAAAACCTGTTCAAGACGAATCCGAGCAACTGCCCCAACAAATCACGAGAACTTAAAAATGATAATTAGTTTCCTAACAATGATGCCCAGTTGCAGGCCATCGCTAATTAGCTGGCTACGGTAATAAGAAAAGTTGTATGTCAGCGTAGCTCATGTTGCCTATACTCTGAAACGTAGTGTTAGCATACTCGATAGTGTGGAAGACAATTTATATGTGAATTTAGTGAACATGATAGTAATGGGAGGCATCTTATAATGACTTCTCGTTGATAGGCAATCATAGTAGGCAAACTAAGAAGTTGCTTTCCTATAGCACTAAAGTTGCCTCTTTAGCACCCAAAGTTGCTCAAAACAAAAAGTTTGTCGAAACATATCCATAGGGGATCTAGTTTTGAAGAACTCGTCGCGAGAAACCCAACGATGAAAACGAATCTGAATTCCGAACTCGAATCAAAAGTTATGACTTTTGAAAATTTCAGTAAGCCCAAATAAATTGACGTACATGTCCTTTCTTGACTGATTTGTGTAAAGTAGAGAGCACTCGAAGGGACGAGGACCATATATTTTTCTTTTTCATAGTGTAATGATGACACGGAATACTAATTACCCATTTTGTAGTGTGAGTTTTTTGTCGTGTTCCTGTGCACTCGCGAAGCCCAATTAGTGCAGTTGCACTATTAAGTATTTATGTTCATTCTTTGGTTTGCATGGCTCTCACAGTGACTTGAATATGCTGCCGAGATCACCGTTATTTTCTAGGCTTAGATGCTCTTGCTTGCAACTACTTGGTCAATGGACACGGCTACTCAATGGGTTACTACCTTGCGGATGGCATCTATCCACCATGGGCCACATTAGTCAAAACAATTTCACGTCCAGAAGGTAACAAAAATATTTCTGAGAACTTTCGATACATCACCAACGGGAACTCCGGTTGAGCCAGAGTATAGTACAAATATGATCCTGGCATTCCTTGATCTTATTGAGCATCACTAGCAATGTTGGAAAACCTGCACCATGCCACAGAACAACATAGAAGATGACGAAGTCACCACAACAATGGCCAAATTACTCCCCTTGAAGGACACGACAACTACCAAGATCTAAAAAGAGCCAACAGATCTGGGACACAAACTCTCGCAAGCCCTTTGCCGGCGCCAAAATGGACGTCATTAAGGTAGGGAGAGAGCAGAGAGTTCTTACTCCAACACGCGAGAGAGCGGAGAGTTCTTACTCTAACACGTCATCATCGCCACCACCTTGTTGATATCACAGGAAGAGCAGGGGGGGCGATGCAGCGGCGTGTGGGGTAGAAACTTGACGGCAACGGCTAGGGTTGAGAGAATTGCACACTTCCTATGCCACGATTTGTGACTGAGATTTACCAAAACATGAGGCGGGTGAGAACTAGTAAAACCATATACAAAGTTTAACAGTGCATTGTCGTTCTGAATCAGAGGGGGAAACTGCACAAATCTACGTCTTGCAGGAAATTTAAACAAGGCCCACAATGCGCCCTCCCTCGGGCTACATCAAAGCATGAAAGATTATGACCCCAATAACTAAAAACAAGCAGCAACAAGCCATATCATCCGAGACTCAAATGGAACAATGCCAACAACATGCAGCATTTCCAGCACATCATAAACGCCTAACCATATTCCAGTACAGTGATATTACCAGTTGCACATCTCGAGACAGATCATGAGTCGTGATACATACAAGCTTTCGCGTCAACATCATATGAATGGGACTAACTTGTCGACAAGAGCAAGTCTGGTGATGCATACTGACATTTCAGCGAAAAGGAAGTTGCGAGCTTAATCTTCAGCTTCTGTTGGCGTGTAGACAGCTTCAACTTCAGTGATTGTAGCCTCAGCCTCACCGATCTCAGTGCCTTGTTCATTTGACTCCTTCAACTCGGCCTGCAACAGTGTAACGAAACATTTGTTCAAGCAGGCTCTAGACAAGGTTGCTGCAGACAATTTCAAATATAGGTTGAACTTTCTGCACAATACCAGAGTTGCTTTCAAGTCTGTCAGTGCAGCTTCAAGCCGCTTATGGCAGTCTGGGACCATCATCCTCGACTCAGCTAAAACATTTTCCTGCACATGTAAAACGCATTAAGATAAGGTGTACTACCAAGATCTTCACATCTATGAATAGTGACTTGGAAGAGGATCAGGGAGACCAATAACTAAGTACCCGTGTGTCCAAAAATGGACCATAAGACCTCAATGTGTGTATGAGATCAACCGATGTGAACAACTATCTTTTCCAATCCCAATCACATCAAAAACAATTTCATAACTCATCAAACATATGTATGCCTTGAATATCTTGACATGTCTGATAATACTAATGACAAATGTGATTAACAAATGAACATAGTAGTACTCTGAAGAATGCATAGGCCACTTGTTCATGTAATACACGATTCTGCTTCTATAAGTTACAAACTTACAACTATATCCATTCTGATGCAGTGCCATCGATCTAGTATACATCTGACAAATGTGATTGTTTTCAAAATAAAAAGAAATCTTGGCTGAAGGAAGGATAGGTTATCCAAATGGACTGAACACAAAGAAAGAGAAGAGGGTAATCCACATTAAAAGAGCCACAATAGGCGCTACATGCTAAAAAAAATATGCAGGACCTTAAGGGTAATAACTGGGATGGACTAGAAGGAGAGACCCAAAGTTCTAACCAACATAAAACCATTAGATAGGCTGTGTTGATAGAAGTTGCCAATAATATCATGTATACCCATCCGTAACAATGCACAGATCACAGTCATCTCAGCTAAACACATATGCAACAGTTGAATAACACCAAACTGTTACTCAGGCCAACCAATCTTTAAGGCTTCACAGGGTAGACTAGATCCTTCTACACTTATCCACGGAAAATTCAATACTATGCCATTCTAATAATAAAATTTGTTTTAGGGAATCAATAACAAAACATGTGATTCACCTGTCCTTTTTATCAAGGAAAACTGATTAGTGGCCATATGCATGACAAGAAATTACCCAGCAAGCAAGTAGTGACTAGAGTAGCAGCCATAAACTAATCAAGCCATGCTACAAGGGACCATTCTAAGGGTAACTAACATATGATCCTACTATTACCAGTAAGTACTATACATCGTCAGTAATTGTGTTGTTAATTAAAGAGCAAGAAGAATTGTAAGCAGAACTGTTGAATGAAAGCTCTTTCAGTCACCTGCTGCTTGAGATCATAGGGGTCGGCGCCCTTCTCCTTCATGTCGGCGGTCTTGGCGGCCTCCTTCTCCACCTCCTTCTCGTACGAGCGCAGCTCTTTGACGATCCTCTTGCACGTCGACGTCTTGATCTTCAGGTTCCTCAGGGTCGCCATTCTGAGATGCGACCAGGGGCGGGATCTGGATGGCGCACCGACACACCCAATAAATCGCGGAGGTTAGTTCGGGTTCAAGTAGTCGCTGGATTGAGATCCAATCCATGATTCGCGCTCGCTCTTTTCCTCCTCGTCAAGCTAAGAATCTAGCAAGGGATCGGGAAGAAGCGGGGGAGAGCTCACCTTGCTCTGGTTGCAGCGTGGCCGACGGGGAGGCAGCTGGCACGGAGGCTTTACGGCGGTGGCGGTCCTCCTGTTCCGGTATGGGTCGGCGGCGGCGAGGCCGGGGAGGGAGAGGGGGGAGAGGCGGGGTGGCCGGAGATGGCGGCGGCGGCGGCTTGGTCAGGGGGCAAATGGGCTGCGGGGTGAGGGTGTGAGGGAAATTGTGAAGGGGATGAAAATAATAGGGCATTCTTTCTTTTTTGAGAGAGAATAAAACAACTAGACTAGGTTTTACAACTGAGTCGCTGTTGCATCTCCCTCGCCGCAACAACTGTTGTGTTGCGGGATCTGGATCCCCTGAATAGCAGTCGCCATGTGTGCTCCTCCCGAGGTCCTCATCAGGCTGATGCCTCGTGCATTGTTCTGACCACTGACGCTCGCCGCCGGCAGCATGCCAGCGTCGGTGTGGCCGCTGCCGCCAGGCTCCACCATGAACGTCGGGCGTCGCGGTGTGCTCGAGCTCAAGCTGCATTCGTCGTCCCGCGGGAGCACCAACGTCCGCGCCCGTCCACCGTGAGTTTCCGCGTCCGACGTCAGCGTGTTACTGCTCACTGTCCGGCGCCGGCGTGTTGTTGCTCACTATCCGCGTGCACCGTAACTATCCGCGTCCAGCGCCGGCGTGTTACTGCTCGCTACAGTGAGTTTCTGCCATGCCTCTGTTGCAAATAAAATTGTAACAAGACTTCTGTTGCAAAAAAATAAATTCCAACGGGACCTCTGTTGCAAAAAAAATCGCAACAAGACCTTTGTTGTTAAAAAAATGAAACAAGACATTTGGTCAAAATATAATCTGCAATTTAACCTATGTTGTAAAATTTTCTATTTTTGTAACACGACATGTGTTGCAATGATAGGAGGTGACGCTCGGCAGCTCAATCCGCTAGATCCGACGGCTCGCGAGGCGGCGGGTCTTTTAAAAGGACCCGTCGATCAGCGCGTAGCAGTGCCCTAGAACCTAGAAGCACCAAAAGGCGAAGCATATCTCAAATAAAAAGGCAAAGCCCGGAGTTGTAAGTGTCACTAGAGCAACGACGACGGTGTGAAGGTGGAAAGAGACCACGCTAGAGTGACCCAAGAACAATGACATGAGCGAAGCCTAGGGTGAAGGATATCGCCGTATGTTAGAGTAATGGGCTACGGGTAGCCTAACCCGAGCCCCAGAACCTTTCAAGACATCGGGGCCGGCTGCGCCCCTCAAGACGTCAAGGTAGAGCGCCGCCTTCTGGCGGTCGGCTGGCCAAACGGCCGACTGCCAGAAGACGGCCATGCTCAGGAAGGCAGCTCCAAGACGGGCCGACTCCTGGTAGGCGGCCTCCAAAGAGGCCAACTCCGAGCAGTCGGCCCATGGCACCCTCAAAGTCTGCGTCCCCATTAAGAAGACAAGACAGGGTGAGGCCACAGTGTAGCCCGTCACCCCCGTATCCAGGGGCGGGCGCGGCCACAGTGCTCCGTACAGGCGGAGATCTTCGCCCGGCGCGACACTGTTGCCACTCCGCCCCTGACATCACTCCTGTCAGGCGAAGCCCTGTTCCCACGACCGTCTGTCGGTACGGCCCGAAGACGACGGGCCCTACCGGTCAGAGAGAGCCCGGAAGACGGCGAGAGCCTCACCAGTCAGACCCGAGGGAGGCCGGCCCCCAGCAGTCGGCCCGCTCCTTCCTCGGGGCCCACACGCCATTAACCAGATAAGACGCGGAGTGGCTACAGTGATCTCCCGACCAGGCGGCGGGACTGTACCCACGCTCCCCTAACCAAGCAAGCGTCGTTAGCATTACGGCTACAGTAATCAGCAGCCGGCAAGACCCGCGAGCAGCGGGGACGGCCTGTCGGCTCCGTACCAGACCAGGCGGCGGGACCCAGCAGTCGGTGGAGAAGCCGGCGACCAGAGAGACTGACAGCCAGGTCCTACACCCGGTCAGATTACCATTGTACCCCTGGGGGGTAGGCCTATATAAACCCCCCAGGGCACCCATGCAAAGGGTTCAAACCTCTTAGAATTAGACTCATACCTAGGGAGAGAAGAGAGCAAGCCTTGCCTTCTTCTACCTCTAGCATACAGCTCGAGGAGCACCATTTGTACTCACTAGTGCCTTAGTGATCATGCGGAGACCCCGCAGAGCAGGACTAGGGGTGTTATCTCCTAGGAGAGCCCCGAACCTGGGTAAAGTGCGCCGGTGTTCGTGTCTACGCCTCATCCCGCTTCCAGGCACCGGCGACGTTCTACTCGCTCCCACCATGATAAGCCATCCATTGGCATATGTCGCATCCAACCCCCGACATTTGGCGCCCACCGTGGGCGAGGTGCATCGTCTCCCGGAGACCTGTTCTGGACGGGAACCCTGTTCCTTCCTGGCGAGCGCAGCCAGCCCGGCACGCCAGACGGCGTCTGCACCGATGCGCTGCACGGCGCGGAGGTCGCCTGCGTGGCGAGCTGCCTCGCCAATCTTGTCGGCGAGATTCACCTCTCCGACGAGCCCGCGTCTGATGCGGGCACCAATGGCCCCGAGAGCCACCTCGTGAGCCTCCTCGATCAGCTCCATGTCACCAGCGAGCCTGTTGTTGACTTGGAGTCGGTTGGCTTCACCGACCCGATGTTGGTCGACTCCGACACGGCGTCGCTCGACGCGTTCCCCACCAACGTGGTGGTCTACGACGATCCGCTCCCTCGCGCGGACAGCGGCGGCAGCACCGTCACGGAAGTGCTCGTCATCAGCCATGGCGAGCGCTCTGGCGGAGGTGGCCAGGATCCGTTGCAGACGGCGATGCAAGACCTTACTGCGCCCATCCCGAAAGACGCCGACGCCGAGACGCTGGAGGCATGCCGCGTCCAGCTCGTCGAGAGCGCCAACCGGTTGACCAGCATGAGACGCCTCTCAGAGGCTTACCAGCGTGAGATGGACCGTGCTGTCGGTGGCACGCCGGCTCCTTGTGGGCCTAGCCGCATTGGCCAGATCCGGCAACGTGGCACGACCATCGCCAGCATGTTCGGGACTGGTCGTCCCGTCTACGCCACGCCTGCGGAGAACATACGAGCTGCCCAGGCGGCAGCAGACGAGCTAGACAAGCTCGAGGGCGACGAGCGTCGCCACATGACGGAGCGAGTCCAGTAGCTCCTGGACGCGGCTGCTGAGCAGTAAGAGGCCGGGTGCCGCACCGAAGCGCCCAACCGGCGAAACGACGACCTGCCTCCTCGCCAAGACCAAGGCGCGACATCCCGGACGCCGACTGGTGGCGTCCACGATAGAAGAGACAAGGAGTCGGCTGCTAGCCGCAGCCGGACTCGCATCACCATCGAGCGCGACCAAGATGGCCGCCCAAGAGCAGTGCAGCGACGAGACGACTGTCCGCCACCTCCTCCCCGCAGGGAGAGGCGCATTTCTCCGCCGCCTGTTGATCACCCATCACTCGGCGACCGCCTTGGCCGCCGAGAAGGAATCGGAGAAAACGATGCCCGCCACCGGATCGATCGCCTCAATCGATCCCTGGCGCTAGAAGAAGAAGATGAGCTGGGTCCGCCTTGCTTCGGCCCCCGCATCCGAGACGAACCTTTCCCCAAAGGGTTCACGCTCCCGAGAGATACACCCAAGTACACCGGCTCCGTGAAGCCGGAGGACTGGCTGGTCGACTACTCCACAGCCGTCAGCATCGCGAACGGCAACAAGCGCGTTGCCGTGAAGTACGTTCCGCTCATGCTCCAGGGCACGGCCCGGACATGGCTGAACAGCCTGAAGCCCCGCAGCATCAACAGCTGGGTTGATTTCACTGAAGCATTCATCCGCAACTTCACGAGCACGTACAAGCGGCCGCCCAAGCCCCGCCAGCTCTCCTTGTGCGTCCAAGGCCCCAACGAGTCGACTCGCGACTACCTCACGCGCTGGGCCGAGCTGCACAACTCTTGCGAGGGCGTGCACGAGGTGCAGGCCATCGAGTACTTCACTGCCGGGTGCCGAGAGGGCACCCTCCTCAAGCACAAGCTCCTCTGCGACGAGCCGACAACCCTCGACGAACTGCTGATCATAGCAGACAAGTACGCCACGGCCGACTCCTCCATGAAGGCGGAGATCCAAGTTAACGCGTCGGGCAAGGTGGCCCCTCAAGCTCCTCGGACCCCGGCTGGTGACACCAGCCGACGACAGCAACCAAACGACAACAAGCGCAAGGCCATGCAGCCGGCTTCCACGAGCCGGCAGGTGACAACAGTCGAAGATCAGCAGCCGGAGGGGCAGCCTCCTCCCAAGCGCCAGAAGGGCGGCAAGCCCAACTGGTTGCCCGCCTTCTCATACGAGCAGACCCTTGATGCACCCTGCAAGTTCCCCAGCAGCGCGAAGCCATCTAACCACACTACTCGGAAGTGCCACTGGCTCACCAGGATCGCCAAGGGTGACGGACTCCAGCCCCCTCCGCCTGCCGGCCCGCCGCCTCCTCCTCCTCAGCAGCCGGCGGTTCGGCCAGTCGGCGCGATACAAGATGAGTACCCTGAAGAGCATGGAGCTTATGTCGTGTTCACCAGCGTGGCCGACGACAGGCGCAGCAGACGGCAGCAGCAACAAGAAGTAAATGCAGTAGCATTAGAGACCCCCGAATTCATGCATTGGTCTGAGAAGCCCATCAGCTGGAGTAGAGCCGACCACCCGGAGGTGATGCCCAATCCCGGCTTTTATGCTCTGGTGTTATGCCACCTTTGCCACGGAGAGGCGAGCTGCTCGCTTCTCCCGAGTTCTGATAGATGGCGGCAGCAGTATCAACATCCTGTACAAGGATACCATGGAGAAGTTGGGAATCAAGCAGAGACATCTTCAGCCCAGCCGGACTGTTTTCCATGGCATTGTTCCAGGCCTTTCCTGCTCACCAATCGGCAAGACTCAGATAGATGTCCTCTTCGGGGACAAAAATCATTTTTGCCGAGAGCCAGTCTAGTTTGAGGTGGTGGACCTTGAGAGCTCTTATCATGCATTGCTCGGCCGGTCTGCCCTGGCCAAGTTTATGGCGGTCCCCCACTATGCTTACCTAAAGATGAAGATGCCGAGCTCCAAGGGAATCCTGACGATAGTAGGAGACTATAAGAAGTCGTCCGCCTGCGCAGCAGAGAGCAGCCGGTTAGCCGAGTCCCTCGTGATCGCGGCTGAGAAGCGGCTCCTTGACCGGGTTGTGGCAATGGCCGGCAAGCAGCCGGAAATATCACCCAACCCCAAGGAGTCGGAAGCTGAGGGCTCGTTCAAGCCGGCAAAGGAAACAAAGAAGATTCCCTTGGACCCGGAGCACCCGGAGAGGCACGCTGTCATAGGTGGAAACCTTGACAGCAAATAGGAAGGCGAGCTCGTCGATTTCCTCCGTGAGAATCGGGACATCTTTGCATGGTCTCCCAAGGACATGCCGGGTGTTCCGACGGAATTCGCCGAGCACAAGCTACACGTCCGGTCTGATGCCAAGCCAGTCAGGCAGCCCTTGCGCCGCCTGTCAGAGGAAAAGAGAAGAGTTGTTGGAGAAGAGATAGCCCGGCTTCTAGCAGCCGGCTTCATCATGGAAGTGTTCTTTCCAGAATGGTTAGCCAACCCGGTCCTAGTGCTGAAGAAAAACAAGCAGTGGCGCATGTGTATTGATTATACCAGCCTCAACAAAGCATGCCCCAAAGATCCCTTTGCCTTGCCAAGAATTGACCAAGTGATAGACTCCACAGCCGGATGCGAGCTGTTGAGCTTTTTGGATGCATACTCAGGGTACCACCAGATCAAGCTAAACCCGGCCGACAGGCTGAAGACCGCCTTCATCACGCCATTCGGAGCCTCCTGCTACCTGACCATGACGTTCGGCTTGAGGAATGACGGCGCCACTTTTCAGCGTTGCATGCAGAAGTGTCTCCTTAAGCAACTCGGCAGAAACGTCCACGTCTATGTGGGCGATGTTGTGGTGAAGACGGAGAAGCGTGGAACGCTGCTAGAAGACCTCAAGGAGACCTTTGAGAATTTGCGCCGATTTCAGATCAAGCTCAACCCGGAGAAATGCGTCTTTGGAGTGCCAGCCGGCCAGCTTCTTGGCTTTCTGGTCTCAGAGCGCGGCATAGA
Source organism: Triticum aestivum (assembly GCF_018294505.1). Taxonomy (NCBI): domain Eukaryota; kingdom Viridiplantae; phylum Streptophyta; class Magnoliopsida; order Poales; family Poaceae; genus Triticum; species Triticum aestivum. The sequence continues at coordinate 37,714,979 of NC_057808.1, read as the reverse complement.
ATGCAACCTTGTGAAGATCAAGGCCATCGAGAGGATGGAAGTGCCCACTCAACTGATGGACGTGCAAAAATTCATTGGCTGCTTGGCATCCATCAGCCGTTTCATCAGTCGGCTAGGCGAGAGGGCTCTTCCCCTGTACCAGCTCATGAAGAAGACCACTTTTTTCGAGTGGAACGACAAGGCGGATGAAGCTTTTCTCCAGCTCAAGAAGATGTTGACCACTCCGCCTTTCCTGGTGGCTCCGACTCCTAAGGAGCCCATGCTCCTCTACATCGCCGCCACCAGCCGGGTGGTCAGCACAGTCATAGTGGTGGAACACAAGGAAGAAGGCAAAGCACTACCAGTCTAGAGACCGGTGTATTACCTGAGTGAAGTGTTGTCCGCCTCCAAGCAAAACTACCCCCACTACCAGAAGATGTGCTATGGCGTGCACTTTGCCGCCAAGAAATTGAAGCCATATTTTCAAGAGCACCCAATCACTGTGGTCTGCACTACTCCCCTTGCTGAGATCATTGGAAGCCGAGATGCCTCAGGCCGAGTGGCCAAATGGGCCATAGATTTGGACCCCTACACCATCTACTACCAGCCTCGCACCGCCATCAAGTCACAAGCACTGGCCGACTTCCTCGCCGACTGGGCCGAGACCCAGTACTTGCCACCAATGCCAGACTCCACCCATTGGCGAATACACTTTGATGGTTCCAAGATGCACACCGGTTTGGGAGCCAGCATCGTCCTCACCTCTCCCAAACGCAACAAGCTCAGATATGTGCTGCAAATTCACTTTGCCGCCTCCAACAACGTTGCTGAATACGAAGCACTCATTCACGGGCTCCGGCTTGCCAAGGAACTCGGCATTCGCCGGATCCTGTGTTATGGAGATTCCGACTTGGTGGTCCAGCAGTCGTCAGGTGATTGGGACGCCAAGGATGCAAACATGGCGAGCTACCGCTTCCTCGTACAGCAACTCAGTGGATACTTTGAAGGGTGCAAGTTTTTCTCCATGTGCCAAGAAATGACAATGAGCAAGCTGATGCCTTGGCACGGATCAGCTCCACCCGGCAAGCAATACCAGCGGGCGTCGCCCTACAACGCCTCCTTAAGCCGTCCGTCAGGCCATCGCCAGAGTCGATCACCTCGGCCGAGTCCTCGCCGTCCTCCGGGTTCAGCCCGAACCATTCTGGTGGCGCCTCGGCACCGTTCTCGACCCGCTCCGGGATGAAGATGCTGGTGTTGGTGTACTCGGCGATTGCCGCCACCCGCTTGACAAGATCATCCTCCACCGCCACCAGCTCCTCCTGGGCCTCCTATCAAAACATGGTCAACTGGGCTAGATTCAGCCCAGGGTACCACGCCTTGACAAACTCCAAGGCCCAGCATGCTCCAGCCCGGGCCGAGGAGCCCTTCCAGGCCTCAAGACGGCCGGCCGCCACCTCCAGCTAGTCGGCAGTCCGACTGGGAGTGCGCGGTGCCGGCATGTCCGGCCACAGGGCCGCGATCGCCTGGGCGCCGTGATACGTCCATTTTGCATCATGCTTTTAAATCGATATTTATTGCATTATGGGCTGTTATTACACATTATGTCACAATACTTATGCCTATTCTCTCTTATTTTACAAGGTTTACATAAAGAGGAAGAATGCCGGCAGCTGGAATTCTGGGCTGGAAAAGGAGCAAATATTAGAGACCTATTCTGCACAACTCCAAAAGTCCTGAAACTCCACGAAAGTTATTTTTGGAAATAATAAAAAATATTGAGTGGAAGAAGTACATAAGGGGGGCCACCTGGCCACGAGGGTGGGGGCACGCCCTACCCCCTAGGGCGCGCCCCTGCCTCGTGGGCCCCCTGTTGGCCCTCCGGTGGCCATCTTCTACTATATGAAGTCTTTCGTCCGAAGAAAAATCAGAAGCAACCTTTCGGGACGAGACTCCGCCGCCACGAGGCGGAACCTTGGCGGAACCAATCTAGGGCTCCGGCAGAGCTGTTCTGCCGGGGACACTTCCCTCCGGGAGGGGGAAATCATCGCCATCGCCATCGTCATCACCAACGCTCCTCTCATCGGGAGAGGGCAATCTCCATCAACATCTTCATCAGCACCATCTCTTCTCAAAACCCTAGTTCATCTCTTGTATCCAATTCTTGTCTCTAAGTCCAGGATTGGTACTTGTAGGTTGCTAGTAGTGTTGATTACTCCTTGTAGTTGATACTAGTTGGTTTATTTGGTGGAAGATCATATGTTCAGATCCTTTATGCATATTAATATCCCTCTGATTATGAACATGAATATGCTTTGTGAGTAATTACGTTTGTTCCTGAGGACATGGGAGAAGTCTTGCTATTAGTAGTCATGTGAATTTGGTATTCGTTCGATATTTTGATGAGATGTATGTTGTCTATCCTCTAGTGGTGTTATGTGAACGTCGACTACATAACACTTCACCATTATTTGGGCCTAGGGGAAGGCATTGGGAAGTAATAAGTAGATGATGGGTTGCTAGAGTGACAGAAGCTTAAACCCTAGTTTATGCGTTGCTTCGTAAGGGGCTGATTTGGATCTATATGTTTCATGCTATGGTTAGGTTTACCTTAATACTTTTGTTGTAGTTGCGGATGCTTGCAATAGAGGTTAATCATAAGTGGGATGCTTGTTCAAGTAAGAACAGCACCCAAGCACCGGTCCACCCACATATCAAATTATCAAAGTACCGAACGCGAATCATATGAACGTGATGAAAACTAGCTTGACGATAATTCCCATGTGTCCTCGGGAGCGCTTTTCTCTATATAAGAGTTTGTCCAGGCTTGTCCTTTGCTACAAAAGGGATTGGGCCACCTTGCTGCACTTTATTTACTTTTGTTACTTGTTGCTCGTTACAAATTATCCTATCACAAAACTACCTGTTACCTATTATTCAGTGCTTGCAGAGAATACCTTGCTGAAAGCCGCTTATCATTTCCTTCTGCTCCTCATTGGGTTCGACACTCTTACTTATCGAAAGGACTACGATAGATCCCCTATACTTGTGGGTAATCACGCCGACACGCTGAAGACGGCGCAGCATCCGATGAGCCGGCTGGAGACGGGCCTGGATGCTGAGAAGCTGCTCACTGAGGGTTCGGGAGGCGTCGGCAGCAATCTCTGCACCTTCCGCCCTCCGCCCTTCGCGGTCGGCCTCGATGGCCCGATTGGCAGCGACGGAGTGACCGGGGAAGAAGTCTGCTCAAACAGAAGAAAAAAGCCACAGTTAGGAACAAGAAGCCGGCCTGATCAGAAGTCGGTGGCTCGAAGAAGAGTAAAGAGGGAAGCTCACCGTCAACCATGTCTTCAATCTCGCCGAAGCCGGCAGTCAGCATCGCCTCCTTGTCGGTCCAGGCGGAGCGTTCGGTCTCGAACTCAGCTAGGTGACTGGCCTCCTTGTCCTCCGCCTCCTTCTGGGTCTTCTTGAGAAGCTCCGCCTGCTCCGCTAGTTGCGTGACCAGCCGGTCATGCTCTTCGGTCAGCTTGCTGCAGTCCGTCTCCTTGGCACGAAGCGCGGTGTTGGCTTCGCCCAGCTGCTGCTGCAGGGCGGCGTTGGCCTTTGCAAAAGTACAAAAAGAAAAGGACATCAACAATCAACAAAGAGAGATATAGTTGCCGGGAAGATCTGGCCCGACTGCTCAGCAGTCGGCCCAAATCTCGGGGACTACAGCCAGCGAGCCCCCGCAGAGAAAGAAGTCATCAATATCAACGAAAAGAAGAACAATCGCCGGGGAGATCTGGCCCGATTGCTCTGCAGTCGGCCCGAATCTCGGGGACTACAGCCCACCGGTGCGCCAGCGTGCCCCCGCAGAGAAAGAAACAAAGACTTACTCCGGCTTTCCGACAAGTCGGCGGTCCGTTGAGTTAGCTCCTGGACCTTGGAGTTGAAGACGGTCGCACGGAGGTTGTGATAATCCTGCAATGAAGATATCAGATAATGTTAGTACTCGGAGCTTGCCAATTAAAGTTCCGAGCCGCCTGCTCAGCAGCCGGCCCGAAACTCGGGGACTACACCCAGTGGGTGCGCTGGCGCGCCCCCACGGAGAAGTATAAAAATCAAAGAAGCAAGAAGTATACCCGGAGGGCTGCTCGCGACTCCAAGAACGCATTGTTGCAACGCTTAAGAGCGTCGGCCTCGGCATGAAGCTTGGCTTGGACGTCTAGCAAGTGGGCGCGGCGCTGGACGCCTCGGCTTCCGAGATCGACGAGCTCGCGGCGCCGGCTTCCAACAGACGTGGCGCCGAGGCCGCCTTCGCAATCCGGCGGCGCGTCGGGGTGCGGACCTCAGGAGTTGGGCCCGTCACCATCTCGTCTCCGGCTGGTGGCGCCGGCGGATCAGCCGGCTGCTTGTCTCGCGCCTCCTCAGAAGGAGGTGGCAGGGGCACGATTACGTCCGGCATGGTGACATCGTCGCCGTCCCTCTCCATGATCGGGTGCTCGTCGCCGGCTCCCCCAGTCGGCGCCACGAACTCTGGTGGTGGCGGCACGGAGTTCAGGGGGGTGACGAATATCGCCGACTGGTGGCGTGCGGCCTCTTCGGCCTGCTTCTTCGCCGCGGCGGCAGCCTCGGCCTCTGCCAGCTTCTTCAAAGCGGCAGCCTCCGCCTTGTCCGCCTCCACCTTCTCCAGGCGGGCGGCCTCCTACTCCTTGCGCGCCTCCCGCGCGTTTCGCTCTGTCGCCTCCCGGAGGTCGACGGCCGGATCGATTCGACGGGTGGTGGAAGAGGTCTCCGCCGATCCAATGATGGAGGCGGCGGCCGACTTCTCGAGAGAGAGCGGAGCCCTAAAATCAAGAAAACAGAGCAAAGGAAATTCAGAAAGAATCAACAAGGAAAGAAGAAAAGCGCAAGAAAAGATACTTACGCCGACACCATGGGAGGCACCTTCGGGAGCTTCTGAAATTTGGCCGCCTTCGTGGCGGCCTCCTTCCGCCGGGTCGCGGTCGTCGGGTTCTTGGCCTTCTTCGGCGTGCTGCCGAACAAGGCGGCGCCCTGTTTTCGCTTCCGCGTGCCGCCTCGAGCAGTCGGCTCAGCGGAGGGGCCCACGTCCGTCTTGCCCGCGCCTCGTGAAGGACGCGGCTCATTTTCCTCATCGTCGTCGTCGGGCCAGGTCTCGATGCCGCCTTCCTCGGAGCCACCGGATCCATAGACGCTGCCTGTTGCGGTGTCCTCCAAGGCGGCCGCCCCCAAGTCGGGGTCGTCCACGTCGCTCACGGCCCGGTCCGGCGCGTAGTCACCACCCGGCCCCACGACAGCAGCCGTCGCCGGAGACATGTATATCTGCATCCCAAAGTCCGACTGCTCAAGACCACCAGACGGAATCAAGATGAAGTATTAAAGAAAGGAGAGACTGAAAGACTTACGGCGGGTGGCAGGTCCGCGCGGGAGTACGGCGGCTTGCCGAACTGCCAGGACCCCTCGAGCTTGAAGCCGGAGATTTCGTTCACCAAGTTGGCCACCTCGGCAGCCGGCATCTCCTTGGTGCTCAGCCGGCATGGGTCGCGGTGCCCGCTCATCCGGCTGATCAGGTGAGGCCGGCCTTGGAGCGGGAGAACCCGGCGCACGACGAAGGCAACGAACAAGTCGGTCGCCTTGAGGCCCTCGGTGTTGGTCAGCTCCCGGAGTCGTTGGATGGCGGCGGTGCCGTCTGCCGACACCGGCTTCGGCTTGTAGCCCCAGCTGGCCCGAGGCTCAGCCGGCGGGCCGGCTACATAAGCCGGCAGGTTGATGAAGTCGACGGCCGGGTCCACGTTCTCCACGTAGAAGTAAGATTGCTGCCACATCTTAACCGACTGTGGCGGCTTGATGGTGGGGAAGGCGTTCTTCGAAGACGGCCGACGCACCGCGATGAAGGCACCACACTGGGCCGCCACCTCCCGGGCGGAGGTGCCCAGCTTGGTGTAGAAGAATGCTCCCCACAGCTCGATGGTGGGGAGGATGCCGAGATAGCCTTCGCACATCGTGACGAAGGCGGCCAGGAGCATCACGGTTTTGGGCGTGATGTGGTGAGGTTGGAGATGGTAAAATTCGAGGAACAAGCGGAGGAAGCCGCTCACCGGCAAGCCGAAGCCGCGGATGAAGTGCGAGCGGAAGACGACCCGCTCGTTCTCCCCCGGCGCCGGCGAGATCTCCCCCGCTGGAGGCATGCGCGCCTTCACGTAGTTTGCGCCGGGAAGGCGCCGCGTGTCGCGAAGGAAAGCAATGTGGTCTTGTGGACATTCGACCCATCCCAGTCTCCTCCATGCTCGCGCGCCATGGAGGGCTTGACGAAGAGAACGGCGCGGCGGGAGAGCTGAGATTGGGGCGGGGCCAAGAGGGCTCGGAAACGAGCAGCGGCGGCGCTCCGGCGGAGCTCGCGGGCGCTGCGACGAGAGGAAGAAGGAGGAAAAATGGGGTGGAGGGGCGCACGTGCTTTGCCGCTCCCTCTCCTCCCCCTACTTATAGCCTACGAGCTATGAAGCCGAGGGGGCGGGCGTGGGATCGTGGGATTAACTGTGCCCATGACCCCACGCTCCCGCCTTTACCGCGCGAGTTACTACGCGCAGTAACTCCGCGGGGAAACCCAACCGCCCGCCTCGGCCGCAGCGGATCCGCTCGCGTGCCGAGGCCCGGTGGTGGCGGGCCCACTTGCAGTCGCGTCCCATCACGCGCGTGGGCTGGCAGGCTGGCCCAGCTGGCTGGCGCCATGTGGCACGCCCACGACGGGCGGCGGGCCTAGAAGCTTAGCTAGCACGCCACCTAGTTCCCGCCGTTACATTCGAAATTCCAGATAACTCCGACTGGACGTGGCCGACTCCCTCAGGCGGCTTGCCAGGAGTCGGATGAAGCTTCCACCCATAGCACCCGGAGGAGGAAACTGTTGAGGCTTCTCGGCTCCTCAGACGCGACGCCTCACCAGCTTCGGGGACTACTGTCGGAGTAATGGGCCACGGGTAGCCTAACCCGAGCCCCAGAACCTTTCAAGACATCAGGGCCGGCTGCGCCCCTCAAGACGTCAAGGTAGAGCGCCGCCTTCTGGCGGTCGGCTGGACAAACGGCCGACTGCCAGAAGACGGCCATGCTCAGGAAGGCGGCTCCAAGACGGGCCGACTCCTGTTAGGCGGCCTCCAGAGAGGCCGACTCCGAGCAGTCGGCCCATGGCGCCCTCAAAGTCTGCGCCCCCATTAAGAAGACAAGATAGGGTGAGGCCACAGTGTAGCCCGTCACCCCCGTATCCAGGGCCGGGCGTGGCCACAGTGCTCCGTACAGGCGGAGATCTCCGCCCGACGCAACACTGTTGCCACTCCGCCCCTGACATCACTCCTGTAAGGCGAAGCCCTGTTCCCACGATCGTCTGTTGGTACGGCCCGAAGACGGCAGGCCCTACCGGTCAGCGAGAGCCCGGAAGACGGCGAGAGCCTCACCAGTCAGACCCGAGGGAGGCCGGCCCCCAGCAGTCGGCCCGCTCCTTCCTCGGGGCCCACACACCATTAACCAGATAAGACGCGGAGTGGCTACAGTGATCTCCCGACCAGGCGGCGGGACTGTAGCCACGCTCCCCTGACCAAGCAAGCGTCGTTAGCATTACGGCTACAGTAATCAGCAGCCCACAAGACCCGCGAGCGGCGGGGGCGGCATGTCGGCTCCGTACCAGACCAGTCGGCGGGGCCCACCAGGCGGCGGGACCCAGCAGTCGGCGGAGAAGCCGACGACCAGAGAGACTGACGGCCAGGTCCTACACCCGGCCAGATTACCATTGTACCCCTGGGGGGTAGGCCTATATAAACCCCCCAGGGCACCCATGCAAAGGGTTCGAACCTGTTAGAATTAGACTCATACCTAGGGGGAGAAGAGAGCAAGCCTTGCCTTCTTCTACCTCTAGCATATAGCTCGAGGAGCATCATTTGTACTCACTAGTGCCTTAGTGATCATGCGGAGACCCCGCAGAGCAGGAGTAGGGGTGTTATCTCCTAGGAGAGCCCCGAACCTGGGTAAAGTGCGCCGGCGTTCGTGTCTACGCCTCATCCCGCTTCCAGGCACCGACGACGTTCTACTCGCTCCCACCATGATAAGCCATCCATTGGCATATGTCGAACCCAACCCCCGACACCGTAAGTGGTCATGGATAAGGGGATCCCCATAGCCCCTCGGGCCTAGACTGATGCATGACCTGTTGGTGAGAATTGCTAAAGCAACTAAGTGAGAGGTCGTGGCATTGGGGGCCGGGAGTCAATGTGTGTGAAAATAGGTTAACATAAAGTGGGGGTGAGATGGTTGAGCCTGAGGCTGGGACAATGCTAACGGAGGTTGCATCATCAAAGGAGGCTAGCATGATGGGAGAGGGGCAGGTGTGTTTCTAGAGGCAAAGAAGAAGATAGGCGCGCGGGGGAAATAATCTTGAGGGGAAGAAAAAGGCAAGTTGGAACGGTTGGATCAAAATCCAATGGTTGTGTGCCCTTATTATTGGGTGCATGCTATGCGTCCAATGGGTGAGTTTGCCCACCTCCCAGACCATCTGATAGACTTGATCACTATATTATGGCGTCCGATATTACCGAAAAAGGGTTGCCCCCCGCTTTATATTATAAAGCAACGACCACACGATACACTGGCTGGGGCCTCAGCACAAGCAAGCCCAAAAGAAACGAAAAAGGAACTGAAGAGAAAATAATGCCAACAACGGCGGATCAACGAAAACGATGAGGACCCGCAACCGCCGCGCCCACCGGAAAATTCCACCACGCTCCTAGCACTCCGGACCGCCGCATACCAAACAACACCTTCAAGAAGGATCGCGACGATGACGACGCTGTCGCCCGGACATGTCCTAGGGTTTCCCCCGGTACGCGAGGGGTGAGGTGGAAGGGGTATGCCCGACGCCCTTCAGGAAGGCATGGCGGCGCCCACGGGCGTCACCGCGTCGGTGCCGGCCCTGCCGACAAGGATTTCTCCCGACCACCCACCAACCACGACCCCAGACGATCCATCCCGCGCCACCAAACACACCGCCCATCAACTTGCGCCACCACGGTCGAGCAGTCTCCATCGTTGTCTCACCATGGCAAACAAAACGGGACCGACGGAAACAAGATGACGCAACCAGGAACCAGGAGCGGCAACATCAGCAGCCTCGCGGGAGGGGACATCCTCCACCGCCCCCGACGGGATCCGGCCGGACGCAGCACAGGGGCAAACCGGGCCACCCCCGGCCCAGCCGAGCCCGAAACGGGCTCGCGAAGCCCCCGTCGCCGCGCTGCAGAAGGCGAGCCACCATCGCCACCACCCCCAGCACGAGTCACGCCCCCGACCCGCCGGAGACGCCGCAAGCAGACCGGGCCAGGCCCGCCCATACCCAGATCGAGCCCAAAAGGGCCCAGATCTGGGCCGGGGAGGCCCGCCGCGAGCCACCGCGCCGCCCCGCCGCCAAGCGGCCGCGCCACCGCCCGCACGCCACCCAGCACTCCGCCGCCCAGGGAGCCGCGCCGCCGCCGGATCCATTGTCGCCGAGGAGCACCCCCGTCGGCCGCCGTCCGCCCGAGCCGAGGCGCCATGCGGGGGGGGGGGGAAGGCCGGGGCCGCCGCCGCCGGCACCACGTGGGCAAGGCCCGGTGGCCCAGGCCGACGGCGGCGGAAGGGAAGGAGGGGAGGGGAGGGCTGGGAGGGGCGACGAGAGCCCCAGGTCGCCCCGCTCGGGGAGGCGACGCGGGGGAGGAGGAGGGGAATGGTCCTTAATACCAACCTTCGGCGTCCGATATTCAAACATCAAACTCCGATAGAAAAAGAAATTTGTATGTGTGCACCACAAACGCAATATTCGTTTTCAGTCCAAAGACATGCAACAATATCACAACATTTCAAACCTATCATGTAACACTCTTTGTCTTCCCTATGCAACAAATCATTGTGAAAACTGATTTAACTTATGCAACATAGAAACAAACATGCGCAACAACATGAAAACAGCTTTGAAGCATGAACATAGACATTGGCAGCAGACACCTAGAATTATTGCAACATACCACAAGTGTGTATGCGATAAAACATAGCCAACCTTGCCACATATCGACACTTCCATTTTAGTCTGCTGCATGCAGGTCTGCCTCCATTGTCAGTTTATCACACCCTCCGGCCTTCCATGCCTGCAGAGGTTAACTATGCATTTTTTCAAAAAAAAAAAACATTATTAATGATGCATGGTACTCATTCAAATCTTGCGAGTAGCAAGATTTGAACTCCTTAGTTCCTGATCTTTTACTCCAGCTGCTATCAATACAAAGAGCCGAGCAAAGCAATGCTTCAAGTTCATTCAGAAAGTTCAACTTGTCGCGGCAAGGACAAACCGTTTGGTCCAGTATTATTATACATTCACTAGTTTCTGCGTGTCTGCATGTACATTTATTTTTTACAGGAATTGTTTGGCCTACTGTCCTAGTAGTATACAACAGACACAAATTAGAGAAATGTGATACAAATAATTATCTAGCCATACAGGTTACTTCTGCTTGCACAAATCACCCTGCCAATAATGCTTTTCAGGGATTCTGAAATGTTGATACTTCAATTTCTAAATGCCCGCCGAGAATTCAAATCACGGCTATAAATCTCAATCTGCCCAAATTGGCCTGCCCGGTTTCAATTTGCGAGCTGCAAATCTCAGCTCGCGCGATGCGGTGTAATCGTCATATCCACAGATTGTGTGCCTCCAGGTTTCAGTACTTCAGTCTCCAGATGTGCTGTACAAAGAGAGCTATTACCTATGAGAAAACCACAAGTTCAGTGCCTTCGCTTCATCACCCGTACAAAAACTGGTCTGGTCCATCATCTCCTTGCTTCCGCTGGAGGCTCCACCGTTTCCTCGCCGTCAGCGGTTTCCAGGAGACAATATTTGACACCGTCTTCAGATTCATTTTTGGTGTTCAAATTAGGCATGGGATTCTCTGGAGTCGTTTTTATCACCCGTACCTCCGGGCGACTGCTTAGACCTAGCGATTGCTCCCGGGGAATCATTCCGGAACCGTTCCCATTGGACTCGACCAAGTCCGATACCCTAACCTGCAACAGGTATTTTATTCAGGTCATATGGGGAAGTGAAGCATCATGAAAATAAGAACTACTAATCTGTAGGGAGTGTAATATTAGAGTCGGTTTTGAGCACTAATGATTTTATGAACCTGAAGTGACTCCATGGTAGTAGTTTCACGAGACTCGACGTTGTTGAGTGCCTCCTGAGCTTGTAACTCCATCGAGTCCCTCACAAGCTTACTCAGGAAAGATACATCATCAGACATGACACCCAGCCCTTTCATAAGCATCGAGCCGAGTTGCAAGCTAGTCTGCAGGAAGGGGTCAACAAAAGAAAAGAGTTGATGCAAATTTTTGTTACACATATCCATACATAAGGAGCTTCTCAGTCGATGCAAACGTGTTTCTATATTACCTCAGCATTTTCCAGAACAACATCGGTCGCACCTGCTTTCCTTAAATCCAACAAATGAGACATGTCTTGAGCCCTAACATACACGGGAACCTGGGAAAGCAAAAGGTATTATGAAAGCATTCGTTTGTTCACAATGCATTTATAACAAGTACTATGTGCTAACTTGATAAATAAATCATGAGAAATGGATCATATATTTTACCGCAGGAAAAGCTTGTCGCAATCTGTCGACAGACTCGACTGTTTCTTCCTTCCCGGTATACATGATCATGACAGCTTTAGGAGAAGATATGCCAGCAGATTGCATAACGGCGGGGCGCGAACCATCTCCATATAACACTGGAAATCCTGATTTTCTGGCTGACTGGTAAGGAATGAAGACAGATGCTTTAGTTTAACATATGTATGAAGACGCATCAACTATTAATACCAAATATTCTCTTAATGTCAACCTTTACAACAGCAGGATTTAGATCAAACGCGACATACGGCCATCCTTCTGTATCTCGCTCGAGCCCGAAAGATAATGGTGCAGCCAAAAACTTTGCAAGGACCTGTAAGAATATTACGAGGCATATGATATAACAGTTCAGTGGCCAGCTTTAACAACAAAGGAAAATATGATGTAATATACCTGTCCCATCTCTCCAAAGCCAAGAATGACAATAGGTTCAGTCGCACCATAATTTGCCTCCTCAGCTGGTTTCTGTAAAAGATTGCCTTAAGAATTCACGAAAATAGGCAACAACCATGACCGTTGTGAGTGTATAAGACATGGCAGTCACGTACTACTTCTTTTGTTTCAGATCTCTCATCAATGATTCCTGCTGCTTTTCTTCCAAGGTCATTCAGTAACGGAGTTAATGCCATTGACAGCACAACGACGATAATGAGCAGCTTATTCAGCTCAAGCGGTAGGACGCCAAGCCTGTTTCAATCAAAGTACCAAGGGCTGAAAACAAGATGTCCGAGAAGACAAGAACAATATAATGGAAGACTTGTAATAAAAACTGACCTGTTTGCCAAAGAAAATACCACGAACCCAAACTCCCCTCCTTGAGAAAGCAGCAATCCTATCCTTACACTCTCTTGAAAAGTTAGTCCGACTCTTGTTGCTAATGCAGTAGTTATCAATGTCTTGATTGCAATAAGGCCAGCCAACAGCGATAGAACATTAGGCCACTCACGGATGAGAAGCTGCAATAGAAGGAGAAAATACAAGGTGTGTTGATAAGAACCTGCAATATGTTCCACTGAAGAAGATAAATAATGGGGCAACATTACTTTCAAAGTGGTTTCTCTTTGATGTACTGCCAAGTTAGACACATGAGACATTAACTAATGTTCACCGATATAGATGATGGCAATGTTGTTTAACCTGCATGTCGATAGAAGTTCCTGTTGTCACAAAGAACAATCCAAGGAGCAAGCCTCTGAATGGTCTTATGTCAGCTTCTATTTGCGTACGGAAGTTTGTTTCTGCAAGGAGGGCCCCAGCCAGAAAAGCACCTAGCTACATAGGACACAAGTTCAACAATCAGCAAATAATAAAAACTGGAAGAGCATAATCTATATTTGATTTCAGAATTAAAAACTTACAGTGTCACTAAAGCCCAACCACTGGGTGAGAAGTGAGGTTCCTGAAACGGTGAGAAGGCAGAGGGCAACAAATGCTTCTGAGCTCCTCGACTCTGCAACAAACTGCAGGAAGGTTTAACCAATAATCATTTTATCGAACATCAAGAGCTGATTGAAAATAACATACAAGCTTGTATTCAGAAAATTTATAAAATAAAAGACCTCAAAGATGCGCCTGATGAGATATTTCCCTCCAAGTGAAAGTATGCCAAGTCCACCCAGTGCTTTTAAGCTTTCAGCTAGTAGCATAGGCCACACACTTTGCTCCACAACATTCTGCGATAAAATGCATAATAAATACTGATGATAACCTAATAGATAAAGCGGAAACTCATATGTTGTGAAGGCAGAGCTGCATTTTTCATGCTTAGAGACCAATACAGTAGTTCACTAGGTAGGGGAACATAACAAGAATAAATATTTGCAAACCATTTGCCAATATTACCTGGCTACTCGCTCACTAAGGCAAATCTCATGCAGTGAACATTTTCCAAGTTATTACACAGAATCCTTAAGTCCTCTTAGTTAGATTATGATGTGATGAGAAAGTCTATCAGGTTGATATTTTTCGAACAACTTTCATGCAGGCTAATATCTCAAGTGCTAACCTTTTGCATACCTGACTCTCTAGAACAGGGAGTATGACCAAGAGAGGAACAACGGCAATATCCTGTGTATCAGCAGAATACATACTGGAATTAATACACCGTTTACTCTTTGGAAAAAAATCTTTAAAATGGACCATTTGGAGAAAAGGAATGGGAAAGAGGGCTTCGGTTAATCACCTGGAGGAGGAGGATTCCCAGTGTGGCCGAACCAAATCTTGTTGCAAGCTCACCTTTCTCAGCAAGAAGCTGCATACAAAATCCACAAGCATTGCACGTTGTTATCTTGTGCAGATCCAAAAAAAGAGGGGGGGGGGGGGGGGGGGGCATATTTTGTGTACTAAGAAATTTAGCTGTGCTATTGTAGCAGAGGTAGTTGCAATGTACCCAATATGGATAAGCTCTCATTGAAAGGTTCATACTTGAAAAAAGTGTAACGATATAAAAAAAATACCAGAAAACAGCTGATACATTGCTAGCCAGTGAGTACAATTAGTGTGTACCTGAAGAACAAAAGCAGACGAAGATAAGGAGAGGGCAGCTCCAATCACTATTGCTTCGTCGACACTCCTGATATTCACCTGCATATGTAGATCCAAATTAAATGTAATTATTAAATAGAATAAACAGCTGAGTTAGTATTGATAAGCCAGACAATTTTAGCAATACACGTATCAAGAAAAAAAATTGAGATCACAAATTGAAGAATAGTTTGTGTTATTGGTAAATATTTCAACAATGCATACTTCACGCCCCCGAGAGTATAAGCAATCAGAATAAGAAAGTGAGGAACCATTGGTAGAATATAAAAGGGAAATGAGATCACATGGAAGATTGTTTGGAAAACAATTTCTGCCTGTGTAGAAATACAGGTCACATAACTTTTTTCCGGTTTAAGAGCACTCCTTACCAGGTCAGGTCTTGAATTAAAGAGGAACTGCAGGATTCTTGTTCCAATAGCACCATTAGGGGGAAGCTCAAATGCCGCAAAGGCCAGCGTTGACAAAAGAACCTTGAGAATAAATTGAAAGGCATAAGATCAGTTCCCATGGAGTATTCCAAAATTCTACTTGAAAGTCATCAATGAACAAAACCATAGAAATACGCTGGTGCCAGGAAAAGTTCAGTTCCACAAGTGCCAAGAGAACCTTGTGCCTAATAGCAGGGCATGGCTTGGACAATAATTAATGAGATTAGAATGTACTCCTAGTAGCAATTTGATTCACACCAATCAATACAGATACTTCCATTTGTCAATGCTTATTATTGGAGTCAGTAAAACTACTCTGAACTAACATGAGAAACCGATGACAGATGATAGGTTGGTAGAAATAGTACGGTTAGGATAATGTTATAATAGATCAGTGAGTAAGCAATGCGATGCACACCTGAGGCAAACCGATCCCGAAGGCGAACTTGGCAAGGGCTTTGAGGCGAGAGAGGGAGAGCTCCAGCCCCATCTCGAACAACTGCAGTGCAGAAGAGGCGGAGCGGCAAATCAATCACTCAATCCATCAGTTAATCAATCAATAACGAATCATCTGAATTCCTGATGAGGCCGAACTGGTCAGAAGAAGTACCAGGAAGAGGATCCCCCACTCGGAGAGGAGCTTGACGTCGGTGAGGTTCCTGATGAGGCCGAACTGGTTGAGGACGACGCCGGCGCAGAAGAAGCCGAGGATCTGCGGAAGGGATCAACACGGGAGATATATAATGTCAGGAGGCGCGCGGAGCGGAGGCGGCGGGGAGCTAGCGGAGGCGCGGAGCGACACTTGACCGGGCTAGCCTTGACGACGCGGAAGGCGGGGACGACGAGGACGGTGACGCCGAGGAAGGTGAGGGTGTCGAAGCCCAGGTCGTTGATCACCTCCACGGCGCTGGCGATCTCCACGCCCACCCCCGCGCGCACCCGGAACGCCCGCCGCCCCCTCCTCGTCGTCGTCCTGATCATCGTCGTCCTCGCCGCCGCCTCCCCGAGCCCCAGGCGAGATAGGGAAGGCGACGCCGACGCCCTGCTCCTCCGGCGCGGCTGGACCACGCAGGCGGCGACCGACGTGGACGCGGCCGTCACCCGGGACCGGGAGGAGGACGCGCAGCGGCAGCAAGCGGGGAAGCACCCCGCCACCGCCGCCGCCGCCATGGCGCCAGAGCAGTTGGCTGCAGTGTGAGGCGAGGCGTGTGCCGTCCGGTGGGTGTGCGCGCGCGGGAACTCGGGAGCCGGGAGCTATCCGTTGGGAACAAGATAAGGAGGCGTTTGAGGCGGAGCGGAGCGCCGCGCGGGGTCTCCTCCGCCTCTCGCTGTCGCGCCTTCCCGCGGCCACGCTCTCTCTCGCTCGCCGGTGGACTGACTTCCTCCTCCCGCTTCGCCAGCCACAAACATCTTACCACAAGCACTGCTTGGCTTGGTAATTTGATGAGTGGATTACCACCCTAAAAGCATATTAATCCAACACATGCATTATAAGAAAACCATCAAAAGAGGATGAAAATACAGTCCGGTCCAAGGGAGCCCTTCACCCCTCTCCATTCCACACGTACCGATGGTGAGCCGATGTCGCCGTCGCTCGAGTTCCGTGTCGTCGCCGGAACAAGAAAGTGGAATCCATGCAGGCAGACGGGAAGTGGCGGTGATGTCGATGTTGAAGGATCCACGGCCTGGAGAACAAGAGGGTGTTGGGTCGATCAGACCTAGACATCCATGCGAGTCAACGGGATAGCCAAATCGGCGCCATTGCTACCAAAGCACCACCGGCCCAACAAAGACGCAACAACTACCACTCTGTCTCCAGAGGAAAAGGCAAACATGTCCGTCCGAAAATAGTTGTTAGATCCGACTGTTGGGTAAGCAGTAATTTCAAAAAAATTCCTACGAACACGCAAGATCTATCTAGGTGATGCATAGCAACGAAAGGGGAGAGTGTTGTTTACCTACCCTCGTAAACCGAAAGCGGAAGCGTTATGACAACGCGGTTGATGTAGTCGTACGTCTTCACGATCCGACCGATCCTAGCACCGAAGATACGGTACCTCCACGATCTGCACACGTTCAGCTCGGTGACGTCCCACGAACTCTAGATCCAGCTGAGGTCGAGGGAGAGTTTCGTCAGCACGACGGCGTGATGACGGTAATGATGAAGTTACCGACGCAGGGCTTCGCCTAAGCACTACAAAGATATGACCAAGGTGGAAATCTGTGGAGGGGGGCACCGCACACGGCTAATCAATCAGCTTGTGTGTTCTAGGGTGCCCCTTGCCCCCGTATATAAAGGAGCAAGGGGGAGGCCGGCCAGCCCTCAAGGGGCGCGCCCCCAAGTAGGATTCCTACTAGGAATCCTATTCCTAGTAGGTTTCCAACAAGGGAAGGAAGAGGGGGAAGGAAGGAGTAGGAGAGAGGGAGGGAAAAAAAAGGTGGGCGCCGCCCCCCTCCTGTCCAATTCGGACTCCACAAGGGGGGGGGGGGCAGCCCTAAGGGCCCCTCCTCTCTCTCACACAAGGCTCATGTTGGCCCATTAGTTCCCCTGAGGGTTCCGATAACCCCCGGCACTCCGATATTTATCCGGTGACCCCCGAAACTCATCCAGTGTCCGAATAACATCGTCCAATATATCAATCTTTATGTCTCGACCATTTCGAGACTCCTCGTCATGTCCGTGATCACATCCGGGACTCCGAACTACCTTTGATACATCGAAACACATTTAGATACATTAAAACTGAGCACTTTTCCAGCCCTCTCAGACCATCAGCGTTCTCGGCCGTCCGATCGTCATTTTTTAGCCTTTTCAGCCGTCAGATTAGCTGTGAATCACGTCTAATCTGGCTCCGTTCGCTAACAAGGATGTGTCGCTACTCTGGTCACTTTTTTGGGTGTCGATGGTTATGTTGGGCCTAATGGGCATGTAGCCCCCTCATTCGCGTAGGGCCTCAGAAAAAAAATAAGCGTTTCCTCCCATTCCACCCTGACCTTTCTTCTCTCGTTTAATTCCCATCCCAGATCTCTCCTCTTCTCGTCGGCGAAACAGGTTGCGCCGCCACAGATGCCATTCCGTATGGCTTGCAGCCCCTCGCGGTACTGCCTTCATGGTGGAACGAAGCCTCCATCTTCGCCCAATCATCGATGTCCTCCTTCTCCGGTATTTCCCTGAAGATGCAGTAGTGAGGGACTCTGCCTCGTGGCGGAGACGAGTCCACTTTCTGACCGGCGGAGGCACTACACCGCTGCAGCCTGGACCAGATTTTTCGTACGAATCCTTGGGTTCGCCATCGCCATCTCGATCTCCCGATCCTATGATCTATAGTCCTCGAGCACGACACCGCCAGATCGAGCACCCTCCGTAGGTACTCGCGGACATCGGGGAAGATTTGGCCAGGGCGTGCATCATTTTGCTGGACAGGTTTGTTAATCTACACCGACCAGTTTTGTACATCACAAGAAATCTGAACAGGAAGTTTTCAAACTTGAGTAACTGGATTTCATTGATTCAAATGATAATCTTGTAATCTGTACAGAGTTCCTGTGATTTCTTACCCAACTCATCTCCATACAGACGTCCTGGACTGATTGTAATTCTATTTCGGAAGAAAATATACAATCCATTGTTTCACTATTAAGGCTAGCATCAGGAGGTTGTTCATGTCATCAAAACGTGCAACAAGAATATGAGCCCAACAGAAATGAGTTATTTTTGCATTGACCGAAAGTGCAACTACACTGCAGCTTCTTCAAGGTATGAAAATAAGCATGTCGTCTCATACACCCAGTGCTTAATCTATCAATTATATCCTAAAGATATGGGTTTACCAGTGTACGAAGTTCATCTTATTGGGATTTAAAAAAAAGATCATCTTAGCAGTGTTAGCCCCCTAATTTACTCTCTATGGAACCCTTTCTTCAATTAAGGGGTGGTATCCTTTAAAAGAAATGTATGACATGGAAGGTTGAGTTTGTGTTCTTTATGGAAGTATCATCACAAATGATAGGGAAAATTGATATTGCCAGCACGTAGATCAGAAAACGTTCCAGCTAAGAGAGCTGCCATTAGTTGTCAAAAAATTATTATTGTCTTTAGTGTCAATGAAAATTGTCTTCTTACCGGAATCCTTCCATTCTGCAATCTCTTTCCGCTTAGGTTCATGTTACCTACACATATATCATATTCAGGGCATCTAGAAGTGCAAGCTGCAAGGTGTTCAGAATACAGCAATAAATAAAAGGACAGTTAGAGAGTAAAAGTCCCAGGAGCAATACAGGTTAAGATATATGAACAGGTTGATCATTTTGTAATAAATTTTCGATTCCTACCATGCAGTTAGTCCATAATGTTTTACCTGTCTTGCCCATGAGATACCAGAAATGATTATTACCTTGGATATACTCTTTTTATTTCATCCTCTCAAGTGAATGAAAGAGTTTATACTATATGTAAATTTTATGGTTCTTTCCCTATTTGTAGGAAACAATAATAAGTTGAATGCAAGGTAACAGAACATGCATTATTATTTGGAATGAAGGTCCCCTTGATTCTTAAGACCTTTAGATGAGTGCTTGTTCAATATTTCACGGGCCTTCATTTCTAGAATGGTCTTTTCCTTACATTATATTTTAGAATAAACAGTTCTTACATTTTATCGGGATTCATGCAAGTTTAATGCTTGAAGTGATCTACATTTCTACAGTTGTTGTTCAGGAACCCATGTTTGCATTTACTTGACTGTTTAATGCTTCCATTCCAACATGGATGATATTTTGGCTAGCTGAAAGCAGATAGTGTATGCTCCATGGAGAAGTTCCTTTTGCTTTTCTGGATCAGCAAACACTATTAAATAATTGTGCCTACCTTCTTTGTGATAGCGCGCTATAGGTTAGACTCAGTTTGAACATTTTATGCAAGTTTTATGTACGATATATAAGATGTTGGGTAACATCTTTTCGGCAGCTCTACACATGTTGATACTCTCCTATCCTAGCATGTGTACTGAAATGTTAATTAGAGAGTTATGGTAAACCTGCAGTGTGCTATATGTAAATTAGTTGTGTGCCATGTTGAGAACTTGCTTTCTTGGTTCTTAATCTTAGGATTTCTCGCCTGGTTCTATTGGCAAGACACCCTGCCGTGTCACTTTGCCTCTAATATTTCACCATTCTGTCAGCAAGATGGATGGCCGCAGCAATACACATCTTTATTTTCTCCACCCACATGCTCTTGTTACACGTGACTATATGTCCATAACATTGTATCTCAGTGTTGGCCATGGAAATTCATATCGTTGTCATCTAGGTGATCTATATTTTAGCTGCAAGGTCAGCCTCAACAGTCAATGGGAGGTTATCCCTGCTAAAATATTCATGTGGAAAATGGAAAATAATAGTTCTCACGATTTGACTACCAAAAGTATTAGTTCCAAAGTTGTTTTGTGTGTGCAGGCTTACCTGAGTCAATCATCAATTTCAATACGCTTGGAAATGCCACAATGATTGCTCAGAATAAGTGAAACTATTGGATGCTCTCAAGGAAAGCGACGCTGAAGAACCAAGTAAGCGGGCTGCTCAATCATGAGCCATGAATTACCTTAGCAATGTTGTATTTATTTTGATTTTTTGAGCTAAAAGGTAATCGGTTATTAAATTGTGTCCGAGGGAACTTGCGTATTTGAATTAAGGACATCAAATGGAAGCATATGGGCTTTCTCAACTAGATGCTATTACTAAGGAATAATCAACTCTACCATTACTTAAGAAATAAACATATACAAATATATGTGCAAATTCCTACCATTTTATTGTCAAAATGAGCGGGCACGGCAACGCGTGTCATCCATGATCTAGTAAACTCATAATACCGATCGTCACTGAACGTTAAGCGTGCGGACCCTACGGGTTCGAAAACTGTATAGACATGACCGAGACTCATCTCCGGTCAATAACCAATAGCGGAACCTGGATGCTCATATTGGTTCCTACATATTCTACGAAGATCTTTATCGGTCAAACCGCACAATCTCGTTACCGGCAAGTCTCTTTACTCGTTCCGTAATGCATCATCTCGTGACTAACTCATTAGTCACATTGCTTGCAAGGCTTATAATGATGTGCATTACCGAGAGGGCCCAGAGATACCTCTCCGACAATCGGAGTGACAAATCCTAATCTCGATCTATGCCAACTCAACAAACATCATCGGAGACACCTATACAGCATCTTTATAATCACCTAGTTACGTTGTGACGTTTGATAGCACACAAAGTGTTCCTCCGGTATTCGGGAGTTGCATAATTTCATAGTCATAGGAACATGTATAAGTCATGAAGAAAGCAATAGCAACATACTAAAGGATCAACTGCTAAGCTAACGAAATGGGTCAAGTCAATCACATCATTCTCTAATGATGTGATCCCGTTCATCAAATGACAACACATGTCTATGGCTAGGAAACGTAACCATCTTTGATTAACGAGCTAGTCAAAGTAGAGGCATACTAGCTAGTGACACTCTGTTTGTCTATGAATTCACACATGTATTAAGTTTCCGGTTAATACAATTCTTGCATGAATAATAAACATTTATCATGAAATAAGGAAATAAATAATAACTTTATTATTGCCTCTAGGGCATATTTCCTTCAGTCTCCCACTTGCACTAGAGTCAATAATATAGTTCACATCGCCATGTGATTTAACACCAATAGTTCATACCTTTATGTGATTAACACCCATAGTTCACATCGCCATGTGACCAACACTCAAAAGGTTTACTAGAGTCAATAATCTAGTTCACATCGCTATGTGATTAACACCCAAGAGCAATAAGGTATGATCATGTTTTGCCTGTGACATAATTTTTTTAGTCTACGGGTCTGCAACATTCAGATCCGTATGTATTTTGCAAATTTCTATGTCTACAATAATCTGCACGGAGCTACTCTAGCTAAATGCTCCAACTTTCAATATGTATCCAGATCGAGACTCAGAGTCATCCAAATCGGTGTCAAAGCTTGCATCAACGTAACTCTTTACGACGAACTCTTTATCACCTCCATAACCGAGAAATGTTTCCTTAGTCCTCTAAGGATAATTTTGACCAATGTCCAGTGATCTACTCCTAGATCACTATTGTACTCCCTTGCCAAACACAGGGCAGGGTATACAATAGGTCTGGTACATAGCATGACATACTTTATAGAACTTATGGCTGAGGCATAGGGAATGACTTTCATTCTCTTTCTATTTTCTGCCGTGGTCGGGTTTTGAGTCTTACTCAACTTCACACCTTGAAACACAAGCAAGAACTCTTTCTTTGACTGTTCCATTTTGAACTACTTCAAAATCTTGTCAAGGTATGTACTCATTGAAAAAACTTATCAAGCGTCTTGATCTATCTCTATAGATCTTGATGCTCAATATGTAAGCAGCTTCACCGAGGTCTTTCTTTGAAAAACTCCTTTCAAACAATCCTTTATGCTTTCCAGAAAATTCTACATTATTTCCGATCAACAACATGTCATTCACATATACTTATCAGAAATGTTGTAGTGCTCCCACTCACTTTCTTGTAAATACAGGCTTCACCGCAAGTCTGTATAAAACTATATGCTTTGATCAACTCATCAAAGCGTATATTCCAACTCCGAGATGCTTGCACCAATCCATAGATGGATCGCTGGAGCTTTGCACACTTTGTTAGCACCTTTAGGATCGACAAAACCTTCGGGTTGCATCATATACAACTCTTCTTTAAGAAATCCATTTAAGGAATGCAGGTTTGACATCCATTTGCCAAATTTCATAAAATGTGGCAATTACTAACATGATTCGGACAGACTTTTAAGCATCGATACAAGTGAGAAAATCTCATTGTAGTCAACACCTTGAACTTGTCAAAAACCTTTTTCGACAAGTCTAGCTTTGTAGATAGTAACACTACTATCAGCGTCCGTCTTCCTCTTGAAGATCCATTTATTTTCTATGGCTTACCGATCATCGGGCAAGTCAACCAAAGTCCACACTTTGTTCTCATACATGGATCACATCTCAGATTTCATGGCCTCAAGCCATTTCGCGGAATCTGGGCTCATCATCGATTCCTCATAGTTCGTAGGTTCGTCATGGTCAAGTAACATGATCTCCAGAACAGGATTACCATACCACTCTGGTGCGGACCGTACTCTGGTTGACCTACGAGGTTTGGTAGTAACTTGATCTGAAGTTTCATGATCATCATCATTAATCTTCCTCACTAATTGGTGTAGGCATCACTGGAACTGATTTATGTGATGAACTATTTTCCAATTCGGGAGAAGGTACAATTACCTCATCAAGTTCTACTTTCCTCCCACTCACTTCTTTTGAGAGAAACTCCTTCTCTATAAAGGATCCATTCTTAGCAACAAAGATCTTGCCTTCGGATCTGTGATAGAAGGTGTACCCAACATTTTCTTTTGGGTATCCTATGAAGACGCACTTCTCCGATTTGGGTTTGAGCTTATCAGGTTGAAACTTTTTCACATAAGCATTGCAACCTCAAACTTTAAGAAACGACAGCTTACCTTTCTTGCCAAACCATAGTTCATACGGTGTCGTCTCAACGGATTTAGACGGTGCCCTATTTTAACATGAATGTAGTTGTCTCTAATGCATAACCCCAAAACGATAGTGGTAAATCGGTAAGAGACATCATAGATTGCACTATATCCAATAAAGTACGGTTATGACGTTCGGACACACCATTATGATGTGGTGTTCCAGGTGGCATGAGTTTGTGAAACTATTCCATGTTGTTTTAATTGAAGGCCAAACTCGTAACTCAAATATTTGCCTCTGCGATCAGATCGTAGAAACTTTATTTTCTTGTTACGATGATTCTCTACTTCACTCTGAAAATCTTTGAACTTTTCAAATGTTTCAGACTTATGTTTCATCAAGTAGATATACCCATATCTGCTCAAATCATCTGTGAAGGTCAGAAAATAACGATACCCGCCGCGAGCCTTAACACTCATCGGACCGCATACATCAGTATGTATTATTTCCAATAAGTCAGTTGCTCGCTCCATTGTTCCGGAGAACAGAGTCTTAGTCATCTTGCCCATGAGGCATGGTTCGCAAGCATTAAGTGATTCATAATCAAGTGATTCCAAAAGCCCATCAGCATGGAGTTTCTTCATGCGCTTTACACCAATATGACCTAAACGGCAGTGCCACAAATAAGTTGCACTATCATTATTAACTTTGTATCTTTTGTCTTCAATATTATGAATGTGTGTATCACTACGATCGAGATTCAATAAACCATTTATATTGAGTGTATGACCGTAGAAGGTTTTATTCATGTAAATAGAACAACAATTATTCTTTGACTTAAATGAATAACCGTATTGCAATAAACATGATCCAATCATATTCATGCTCATCGCAAACACTAAATAACATTTATTTTAGGTTCAACACTAATCCTGAAGGTAAAGGGAGTGTGCGATGATGATCTTATCAACCTTGGAATATCTTCCAACACACATCATCACCTCGCCCCAGGGGCGGATCCAGCGTGGGGTCGTGTAGGGTCGATCGCCCCGGGTAAAATTTTGAGACCTAGGGTACCTCTAATGCTTTTTCCAATGGCCGCCATGGGCAAGAGAGCAGCTCTCGTGGTCTCGTGTAGACATGTACGTTCAATCGGCGGAAGTTACAAGCAGGAAGAAGAGAAGATAACGATTCGCCTGAGTTGTAAGATGGGCCAATGACTAAGGCCCAAGTGCACGTGGCTATATGAGCCCATTATTTTCTGTAGAGTTTTGGCATTCCCAATTCTCTCGATATATAGGAAACCAAATCGGCCAACACGTATTGCACGATCACGCCGCCCTCCTACCGCTTCGCCTCCATGACGAGGCGCTCGACGCTGCCGGTCCGCATCCTCACCGCGGCGTTGCCACGGTCCTTCCCGATCAGCCAAGAGAGAGAGCAAATAGCAAGTTTGTTCATTCTCCCCTAACCTTCTGCTCTCATGCTTCTATATTTCTTTAATTTCTTGTTACATTGGCCTAATTCTTGAAATTTAATTAGCAAATTTGATGCTATACTAACCTAAGAAGATGAAGCAGACATTATATTATTTTTTCGTCACATCATATATATTGTGCCTTGAGAATGAAACTACTTTGAAATATTAATTGTATTGATCATCTTGCCTGTATCCATACTACTTGGTCAATTAATTTTGCTGATTGTCTTCTTTCAATGCATCGTGGTTTCAAAATTTTGTTTTGTACAAAAGTCCGCCCCGGATAACTTCAAATCCTGGATCCGCCACTGCCTCGCCCTTAACTAGTCTCTGATTATTTTGCAACTCCTGTTTCGAGTTACTACTCTTAGCAACTGAACTAGTATCAAATACTGAGGGGTTGCTATAAACACTAGTAAAGTACACATCAATAACATGTATATCAAATATACCTTTGTTCACTTTGCCATCCTTCTTATCCGCCAAATACTTAGGGTAGTTCCGCTTCCAGTGACCAGTCCCTTTGCAGTAGAAGCACTTAGTCTCAAGCTTAGGTCCAGACTTGGGCTTCTTCACTTGAGCAGCAACTTGCTTGCCGTTCTTCTTGAAGTACCCCTTCTTCTCTTTGCCCTTTTTCTTGAAACTAGTGGTCTTGTCAACCATCAACACTTGATGTTTTTCTTGATTTCTACCTTCGCCGATTTTAGCATTGCGAAGAGCTTGGGAATTGTTTTCGTCATTCCTTGCATATTATAGTTCATCACGAAGTTCTAGTAACTTGGTGATAGTGACTAGAGAACTTTGTCAATTACTATCTTATCTGGAAGATTAACTCCCACTTGATTCAAGCAATTGTAGTATCCAGACAATCTAAGCACATGCTCAGTGGTTGAGCTATTCTCCTCCATCTTGTAGGCAAAGTACTGTCAGAGGTCTCATACCTCTTGACACGGGCATGAGTATGAAATACCAATTTCAACTCTTGGAACATCTTATATGCTCCGTGGCGTTCAAAACATTTTTGAAATCCCGGTTCTAAGCCGTAAAGCATGGTGCACTAAACTATCAAGTAGTCATCATATTGAGCTTTTGTCAAAACGTCCATAACGTCTCCATCTGCTCCTGCAATAGTTCTGTCACCTAGCGGTGCATCGAGGACATAATACTTCTGTGCAGCAATAAGGATAATCCTCAGATCATGGAGCTAGTCCGCATCTTTGCTACTATCATCTTTCAACTTATTTTTCTCTAGGAACATATCAAAAAATAAACGGGGAACAACATCGCGAGCTATTGATCTACAACATAGATATGCAAATACTATCAGGACTAAGTTCATGATAAATTAAAGTTCAATTAATCATATTACTTAAGAACTCCCACTTAGATTGACATCCCTCTAATCATCTAAGTGATCACGTGATCCAAATCAACTAAACCATGTTCGATCATCACGTGAGATGGAGTAGTTTTCAATAGTGAACATCACTATGTTGATCATATCTACTATATGATTCACACTTGACCTTTCAGTCTTAGTGTTCCGAGGCCATATCTGCATATGCTAGGCTCGGCAAGTTTAACCCGAGTATTCTGCGTGTGCAAAACTGGCTTGCACCCATTGTATGTGAACGTAGAGCTTATCACACCCGATCATCACGTGGTGTCTCGGCACGAAGAACTGTCGCAACGGTGCATACTCAGGGAGTACACTTATACCTTGAAATTTTAGTAAGGGATCATCTTATAAAGCTACCGCCGAACTAAGCAAAATAAGATGTATAAAAGATAAACATCACATGCAATCAAAATATGTGACATGATATGGCCATCATCATCTTGTGCTTTTGATCTCCATCTCCAAAGTACTGTCATGATCTCCATTGTTACCGGCATGACACCATGATCTCTATCATCTTGATCTTTTATCAACGTGTCGTCACATGGTCGTCTCACCAGCTATTGTTTTTGCAACTATTGCTATCGCATAGCGATAAAGTAAAGCAATTACATGGCACTTGCATCTTATGCAATAAAGAGACAACCATAAGGCTCCTGCCAGTTGCCGATAACTTTAACAAAACATCATCATCTCATACAACAATTTATATCTCATCACGTCTTGGCCATATCACATCACAACATGCCCTGCAAAAACAAGTTAGACGTCCTCTACTTTGTTGTTGCAAGTTTTACGTGGCTGCTACGGGCTGAGCAAGAGCCGTTCTTACCTACGCATCAAAACCACAATGATTTTTCGTCAAGTATGTGTTGTTTTAACCTTCAACAAGGACCGGGCGTAGCCACACTCGATTCAACTAAAGTTCGAGAAATTGACACCCGCCAGCCACCTGTGTGCGAAGCACGTCGGTAGAACCAGTCTCGCGTAAGCGTACGCGTAATGTCGGTCCGGGCCGCTTCATCCAACAATACCGCCGAATCAAAGTATGACATGCTGGTAAGCAGTACGACTATTATCGCCCTGTCGGTGTACAAAAGAAGGGGCACACCTTTGTACCCCTTTACCTGTGCACGGGCAGTCGGAGCCGAGCCCACGGTCGCACCAAGCAGAACAGGGGAGGTGAGCCAAGGTAAGACCAAAGCCCAAGACAGCCAGAGCAACGCCAAGGCCAAGACCACAAAGAGCAGAGGGACGAAGAAGGTTCCCCCGGCAAGGCCCTTGCCGGGGCAGCCTCAGCAGCCCCGGCAAGACCCTTGTCGGGGCAGCTGGCCCCACACCAACAGAGCGAGCCACCCTTGAGCCCACGGTCCCCAATGCCATCATCCACGTGGGGCCAGGGCTCGGGAAGGCACCTCTGTGGTGGCATGCAGATCTTTGTGAAGACATATTCAAGATCAGATGAGGATTAGAAGACGACGATCCTCGGCAAGATCCTTGCCGAGGAAGGCCACCAGACCCCGGGCAAGGTCCTTGCCGGGGACGACAGCGCGCCACGGCAAGACCCTCGCCAAGGACGCCAGCAGGGCCACCGCCAGGCCCGCACCAACCAAGTTTCTGCCGTCGTTCGCATGCAGCTGCCAGCTCAACCAGCTGAGCAGGCACCTGCGTGGCAACATGCAGCTCCCGGGCCAACTCGCCAAGCGCCTGCGTGGCGGCATGCAGATCTTCGTGAAGGCTCCACCACCGCACCACCTCAGCTGCCTGCCTGCCTGCCTACATGGCACCGCATGCCTCACTGGCCAGGGCGCGTGTCGAAGCGAGGAAGAGCGGCGACGGACGAGACGGGCCTCACCCCCGTCCCCGATAAAGCAAGGGGACACCTAAGCTGCGCATTAAATGCGTCTTGTCCTGTAATACGAGCGATAAGCTCATAGCACTGTGCGCCTTTCCACCTCCTGTGTGCCACTGTGGCAGCCCCTTTCGACTATTAAAGGAGGCCCATGGCATACTGGAGAAGGATTCAGCTCTTTCGAACCACGCACTCACCACAGCTAGTTCGAGAGCTCAAGAACTCTCTGAAATACACCCACCAAAGCAGGACTAGGGTTTACGCATCCTCGCGGCCCGAACCTGGGTAAACGATCCTCATGCTGGCTACTGATCCTCCTCTTCTTGCAACCCCGCGCCCGGCAACCATAGTAGGGATTCTTGTGATCCCATAGGTGTCGTTTCCCCGACACGCCCACAACTCATTTGTGTTCTACTCGTGCATATAACATCTATGCATAAACCTGGCTCTGATACCACTGTTGGGGAACGTAGTAATTTCAAAAAAAATCCTACGCACACGCAAGATCATGGTGATGCATAGCAACGAGAGGGGAGAGTGTAGTCCACGTACCCTCATAGACCGTAAGCGGAAGCGTTATGACAACGCGGTTGATGTAGTCTGATACGTCCATTTTGCATCATGCTTTTATATCGATATTTATTGCATATTGGGCTGTTATTATACATTATGTCACAATACTTATGCCTATTCTCTCTTATTTTACAAGGTTTACATAAAGGGGAGAATGTCGGCAGCTGGAATTCTGGGCTGGAAAAGGAGCAAATATTAGAGTCCTATTCTGCACAACTCCAAAAGTCCTGAAACTCCACGAAAGTTATTTTTGGAAATAATAAAAAATACTAAGCGAAGAAAATACCAGAGGGGGCCCACACCCTGGCCACGAGGGTGGGGGGCGCGCCCTACCCCCTGCGTGCGCCCCTGCCTCGTGGGCCCCCTGGTGGCCATCTTCTGCTATATGAAGTCTTTCGTCCGAGAAAAAATCAGAAGCAAGCTTACGGGACAAAACTCCGCCGCCACGAGGCGGAACCTTGGCGGAACCAATCTAGGGCTCTGGCGGAGCTGTTCTGCCGGGGACACTTCCCTCCGGGAGGGGGAAATCATCGCCATCGTCATCACCAACGCTCCTCTCATCGGGAGGGGGCCAATCTCCATCAACATCTTCACCAGCACCATCTCCTCTAAAACCCTAGTTCATCTCTTGTATCCAATCTTTGTCTCCAAGTCTGGGATTGGTACCTGTAGGTTGCTAGTAGTGTTGATTACTCCTTGTAGTTGATGCTAGTTGGTTTATTTGGTGGAAGATCATATGTTCAGATCCTATATGCATATTAATACCCCTCTGATTATGAACATGAATATGCTTTGTGAGTAGTTAGGTTTGTTCCTAAGGACACGGGAGAAGTCTTGCTATTAGTAGTCATGTGAATTTGGTATTCGTTCGATATTTTGATGAGATGTATGTTGTCTCTCCTCTAGTGGTGTTATGTGAACGTCGACTACATGACACTTCACCATTGTTTGGGCCTAGAGGAAGGCATTGGGAAGTAATAAGTAGATGATGGGTTGCTAGAGTGACGGAAGCTTAAACCCTAGTTTATGCGTTGCTTCGTAAGGGGCTGATTTGGATCCATATGTTTCATGCTATGGTTAGGTTTACCTTAATACTTCTTTTGTAGTTGCGGATTCTTGCAATAGGAGTTAATCATAAGTGGGATGCTTGTCCAAGTAAGGGCAGCACCCAAGCACCGGTCCACCCACATATCAAATTATCAAAGTACCGAACGTGAATCATATGAACGTGATGAAAACTAGCTTGACGATAATTTCCATGTGTCCTCGGGAGCGTTTTCCTTCATATAAGAAATTGTCCAGGCTTGTCCTTTGCTACAAAAAGTATTGGGCCACCTTGCTGCACCTTATTTACTTTCATTACTTGTTACCCGTTACAAATTATCTTATCACAAAACTATCTGTTACCGATAATTTCAGTGCTTGCAGAGAATACCTTGCTGAAAACCGCTTATCATTTCCTTCTGCTCCTCGTTGGGTTCGACACTCTTACTTATCGAAAGGACTATGATAGATCCCCTATACTTGTGGGTCATCAAGAATGTTCTTTCGCATTAAGATTTTGTGCATCCAACCCTGAAAGCGCATGACAACCTTTGCTTCCCTCTGCGAAGGGCCTATCTTTTACTTTTATCTCTTACCCTTATGCAAGAGTCACGGTGAGCTTCACCTTTCCTTTTTACATTTTATCCTTTGGCAAGCACCTTGTGTTGGAAAGATCCTGATATATACATACATACATACATACATATATATATATATATATATATATATATATATATATATATATATATCCAATTGGATGTAAGTTAGCATGAACTATTATTGTTGACATTACCCTTGAGGTAAAAGGTTGGGAGGCGAAACTATAAGCCCCTATCTTTCTCTGTGTCCGATTAAAACTCCATAACCACAAGTATTGCGTGAGTGTTAGCAATTGTGAAATACTAAATGATAGTTGAGTATGTGGACTTGCTGAAAAGCTCTTGTATTGACTCTTTCTGATGTTATGATAAATTGCAATTGCCTCAATGACTGAGATTATAGTTTGTTAGTTCTCAATGAAGTTTCTGATTCATACTTTCCATTGTGAGTAGATTATTACTTGAGCATAAGAAATCATATGACAATATCCATATATGTTGCTGTTATAAGAATGATCATGATCCCTTCATGTCCGTATTTTATTTTATCGACACCTCCATCTCTAAACATGTGGACATATTTATCGTTGTCGGCTTCCGCTTGAGGACAAGCGAGGTCTAAGCTTGGGGGAGTTGATACGTCCATTTTGCATCATGCTTTTATATCGATATTTATTGCATATTGGGCTGTTATTATACATTATGTCACAATATGTATGCCTATTCTCTCTTATTTTACAAGGTTTACATAAAGAGGAAGAATGCCGACAGCTGGAATTCTGGGCTGGAAAAGGAGCAAATATTAGAGACCTATTCTGCACAACTCCAAAAGTCCTGAAACTCCACGGAAGTTATTTTTGGAAATAATAAAAAATACTGAGCGAAGAAAATACCAGAGGGGGCCCACACCCTGGCCACGAGGGTGGGGGCGCGCCCTACCCCCCTGGGCGCGCCCCCCTGCCTCGTGGGCCCCCTGGTGGCCCTCCGGTGGCCATCTTTTACTATATGAAGTCTTTCGTCCGAGAAAAAATCAGAAGCAAGCTTACGGGACGAAACTCCGCCGCCACGAGGCGGAACCAATCTAGGGCTCTGGCGGAGCTGTTCTGCCGGGGACACTTCCCTCCGGGAGGGGGAAATCATCGTCATTGTCATCACCAACGCTCCTCTCATCGGGAGGGGGCCAATCTCCATCAACATCTTCACCAGCACCATCTCCTCTAAAACCCTAGTTCATCTCTTGTATCCAATCTTTGTCTCCAAGTCTGGGATTGGTACCTGTAGGTTGCTAGTAGTGTTGATTACTCCTTGTAGTTGATGCTAGTTGGTTTATTTGGTGGAAGATCATATGTTCATATCCTATATGCATATTAATACCCCTCTGATTATGAACATGAATATGCTTTGTGAGTAGTTAGGTTTGTTCCTGAGGACACGGGAGAAGTCTTGCTATTAGTAGTCATGTGAATTTGGTATTCGTTCGATATTTTGATGAGATGTATGTTGTCTCTCCTCTAGTGGTGTTATGTGAACGTCGACTACATGACACTTCACCATTGTTTGGGCCTAGAGGAAGGCATTGGGAAGTAATAAGTAGATGATGGGTTGCTAGAGTGACAGAAGCTTAAACCCTAGTTTATGCGTTGCTTCGTAAGGGGCTGATTTGGATCC
Source organism: Triticum aestivum (assembly GCF_018294505.1). Lineage (NCBI taxonomy): Eukaryota > Viridiplantae > Streptophyta > Magnoliopsida > Poales > Poaceae > Triticum > Triticum aestivum. The sequence continues at coordinate 37,683,171 of NC_057808.1, read as the reverse complement.
ATATGTTTCATGTTATGGTTAGGTTTACCTTAATACTTCTTTTGTAGTTGCGTATGCTTGCAATAGGAGTTAATCATAAGTGGGATGCTTGTCCAAGTAAGGGCAGCACCCAAGCACCGGTCCACCCACATATCAAATTATCAAAGTACCGAACGCGAATCATATGAACGTGATGAAAACTAGCTTGACGATAATTTCCATGTGTCCTCGGGAGCGTTTTCCTTCATATAAGAAATTGTCCAGGCTTGTCCTTTGCTACAAAAAGGATTGGGCCACCTTGTTGCACCTTATTTACTTTCATTACTTGTTACCCGTTACAAATTATCTTATCACAAAACTATCGGTTACCGATAATTTCAGTGCTTGCAGAGAATACCTTGCTGAAAACCGCTTATCATTTCCTTCTGCTCCTCGTTGGGTTCGACACTCTTACTTATCGAAAGGACTATGATAGATCCCCTATACTTGTGGGTCATCATAGTCGTACATCTTCACGATCCGACCGATCCTAGCACCGAAAGTACGGCACCTCCGCGATCTGCACACGTTCGGCTCGGTGACGTCCCACGAACTCTCGATCCAGCTGAGTGTCGAGGGAGAGCTTCGTCAGCACGACGGCGTGATGACGGTGATGATGAAGCTACCGGTGCAGGGCTTCGCCTAAGCACTGCAACGATATGACCGAGGTGGATTATGATGGAGGCGGCACCGCACACGGCTAAGACAATGTCTGTTGTGTGTTCTAGGGTGCCCCCTGCCCCCGTATATAAAGGAGCAAGGGGGAGGCCGGCCATCCCTTAAGGGGCGCGCCCCCAAGTAGGATTCCTACTAGGAATCCTATTCCTAGTAGGTTTCCAACAAGGGAAGGAAGAGGGGGAAGGAAGGAGTGGGAGAGAGGGAGGGAAAAAAGGGGGCGCCCCCCCCCCCTCCTCCTTGTCCAATTCGGACTCCACAAAGGGGGGCGCGGCCAGCCCTAAGGGCCCCTCCTCTCTCTCACACACACACAAGG